>NW_019416271.1:66005-72086 GCF_000390285.2 Anoplophora glabripennis | reverse complement strand
TGTAGAAATTCTTCTTGCACATTATGAATTATTTCTGGGGTAACTCTGTGTATTTCATCTATAATACAATTTTGGAGTTCTTCTAAATTATGTGGTCTATTAACGTACACTTTGGACTTTAAGTAGCCCCATAAGAAATAGTCCAGGGGTGTAAGATCTGGGGATCTCGCGGGCCATTCTATCGGTCCTCGTCTGCCGATCCATCTCCTAAGGAAACATTTATTCAGAAAATCTCGAAGAGGGCGCGCATAGTGCGGGGGTGGACCGTCTTTTTGAAACCATATGGTGTCATCAGGAATATCAGGGTCATTATCGTTAGGAAAAAATACTGCAAGAACTGGAACAAGGTCATTTTGTAAAAACTCTAAATATCTTTCTCCTGTAAGGGGTCCTTCAAAGAAGAAAGGCCCTACTATTATGTTGTCAACTATTCCAGACCACACATTTAATTTATGTGGGTGTTGGGTATGTGTCCCTGCCATCCAATGAGAATTTTCCCGACTCCAATACCTGCAAGTTTGACGGTTCACTGTACCATTGAGACAAAACGTGGCCTCGTCTGAAAAAAGTTTTTGCCGGTGTAAATCTCTATTTACTTGACATAAATCCATCATAATTTCACAAAAGTGTAAGCGGCGGTCGGGATCGTCTTCATTGAGTTCCTGCACAAGTTGAATTTTGTAGGGATGATATTTTTCCTGCCTCAGGATACGTAGCACTGTGGTCTGACTAATTTCATTGTTTAATGCAACCAATCGTGAAGTATTATGAGGATTATCTACCATACTTATCAAAATGTTCTGTTTGTGATCTTCACTAACGCTTGGACGTCCAGGTTTTGGAATATCTACAACATTGCCAGTTTCTCTAAATTTAGATTCTATCTTACTGACTGTTGATTGGCTGATACGGCGATCTGGATGTTTTTCATTAAATAAATCGCAAACTTCCTGCTGCGTTCTAGTCTTATCCCCGCATCCGATAAGAATTAAAATTTCAATTCCTTATGTGACAGTTAAATGTGCCATAATACTTTAAATTCAACAATAATTTTTATATCGCTTACAATGCTTAGGAAGTCGGTATGACAGTGACACTTTGTAAAGATTTACACCTACGTGATCCATAAAAAACTTCGGGCATTTCGAAAAACTAAATTTGATAACGTTTTTGCTTTATTTTAATTGATTTGGGTTTTCTAACATTCAATCGCCATTTACTCGAAAACTTTCCTATGTAAGATGGCAACATTTTAATACTATCGGATCGACAATGAAACGATCTTTCAGAATCAAGAAAAAAATAGGGAGTTGCTGTTTAAAAAAATGTCGATGACGTTATTACTCGAAAACAAATGACGGTTGAAAATGGCCTCTTATACTAAAATATGTATTTTTTAAATTAAAAATCGACCTGTTCGAGGATTTTTCCCAAAAAAAATTTGTTTCGTTTTTACTGAATTTATTCCATACTTTAGGAGCGTACTGTATAACGAATTGACACAAATATGTCAACATAAAGATTCAATTTACTAATGTAAAACCGATGTAATAAATATTTAAAGGTGTATATATGTATATTTGCACAAAATGTGCGCTATTAATAATAAATAGTAGGCAATGTTAAATATAAAAATAAAATAAATACGTACAAATGAAAACAATAATCTAGAAAGGTGTCAGTAGTATAGTGACTGTGTTGACAACATCTCACTACAAGCTTCTTTAAGTTTTCTGGAGAATCTATCGAAGTCTATCATCTAATAGTAATTTAATTTGTGCTAGGAAATAGACGGAATACAGATAACTTGCAACTCAAAATTGCAAATTATATGCCAGCTATTTTAGAATTTTATTTTTGGAAAATGTTCTGATTTAATTCATGGTAAAATTTTTCGTTTGATAAAAATTGGTACGGTGTGACATTTGTAATGGTGTAGAATAACGTGGTATTGTGAGATTTCGGATAAAAAATCACTAATACAATTTTTCAAAATTTGGCCACGAATAAAAATCGTATCAGAATAGGAGGTTGTAATTACCAATTATGTGTCTTTTTGAGGTTTATTAAAATAATACTTGGGCTTTATGTTTTTTTTTTTCTTGTTATACAGGGCGATTCACAACTTATCCAAAAAATTTGGGAATAGATGCGGCATGAAATATGGAGTCAATATGGTAAAAAAAATTTTTATAGTTTCCGAGAAAAAAATTATTGAAGTTGTAGTACTTTCAACCATCACATTGCTGGACAACTGTAATCTCTAGTGTCATTCATGTTGTGTGCTTCACGCAATGCGCGTGGAGAACCACGTGGCCCCAGCGACTCCGAATACTGAAATCCGATTTTACAATTAGTATTAACATCGTTGCGATAGTGTTTACAACAGTTTTTTAGTAGTTAGTGTCAAAAATGACGTACGTGTATAGTAACTTGGAGTTGATGAATATCATTTTAATTTATGGTGAAGCAAGACTTTTGTGTTATGGTGAAGCAAGACAATATTTGGGTTAGTTCGTAGAAACTGGGTACGACGGGATTATAGAACTGAAGATACTTTTTTATATCAATAAATGTTATTCCGACAAAACTAATAGCAAATAGTTTAGATAGATGTAAAAATAATAAGGGCGATATTCGAGTTAATCGAATTAAAGCAAAACAATTATTTAAAATAAATAAACGTACGGATGACTTTTGATGATTTCGTCGTCCCGGCGTTTGACAGTAGCGAAGCTGATTTTAATAGCGCTATTAAGCGCACTGCAATAAATTTGACAGGCATCCAATTCACAAAGAGGTTACAACAAAGTAACCCGCCAGCCTCTAATTTTATATATAAATGTAACACCGTAAACATCTAGTGCGCTGCTACGCCCGAACACATAAAACGGGACGACATATAAATCTGCGGACGAATTTAAATTGAAAACAACTAAATTAGAGCCGTAATTTTATCGAATATTTACAGGCTGGTAAAATGTGTCCTGGCGACTTCAATAGCGTATTAATTTATACGCCGAGCGTGTCTCGTAATTTTCGCAAATTAGGCCGATATGTATAACTGATGTTCTCTCTAAATTAATTTAAATTGGATCGCTGCAATATGGATAACATTAAATAGATTTATTGGACACGGACAGGTTTATTACGCGGTGTTACCTATACAATTTTAAATTAATTGAGTAGGAATACATAATGTTTATTGAGATGTTTAGAATTCGAACATTACCACATTTACATCTATTTATTTTATTTATATGCTTGGCAACGCCAAACATACGCAATAGTGGCCAAACACGGTAACGTCTTAAGCTAAATTGAGATTACAATTAAACTAAAAAAATACCGTACAAAAGTACTGTACGGCACATAATGTTTAATATTAACAAACAAACGACCTAATTAATTTTACCAATTAACAGTAAAAACATGTGTCTATGTAATATTTCCTCTAGTACTTAATTTCAACATAATACAGTGGACAAGAATTCTTCACTATTTTGATATTGAAAGTTTTGACTGAATCGACGATCAAGCGTTGAACAAATTATTTCTGATTTTTTTTCAATGCGGCCAACATATTTTTTAACAGATTGAGGATTCCAAACCACACACAAATTCAAAATGTGTTCTAACAAATACATTATATAAAATAATTAAAGTTTTGGAGTCACAAAATGTTTTGGAATCAGTAAAACAAAAATAAAAGCTTTTCCTACAATATAATTTGTGATTTTCAAACAATAATTTCACGTTACTGCTAAATCTTTGATGTCTTGTACGTTTTTTAAAGGACAACTTCAATACAATATGTATAATGACATTTTTTCAGGCGTGTAAATTTAATGTAGGTCCAATTTAGAAACAAACTTATAAAACATGGAAAAATTAAAGTGTACTTGCAAATTTTAACAACTATTAAAGGATAATATAGTTTTGAATACCTTTAAGTCGTCAGCATATCTATAAGATAAAATGTGAAAGAGAAAAGGAGGTACTAAAATCTAAAATACTACTAAATATATTACTAATACTAAAATAAATAAATAAAGAAAATAGTAAAGGGCCGAAATGAGACCCCTGTGGTATACCTGATGTATTGTGACCATATGATTTTATTCGCCTGAGGAAATTGTACACAACGACATTTTCCAGTATATCAAAGTAGGATGATGCAGTTTTATCATAAGCTTTAGAGAAATCAGTGTACACGACATATAATTCATACATATAGCATAAAATGAGTTACAACAGATCAACATTTTCAAATTTAAAAAAGTTAATGAATTATAATCGCTTCCTTCAGTTTACCTGGTATCAAGAGCAAAGATTGGATAATAATTTTTTATATCACTTAAACATATTTTATAATTTTAAAGAAAAATTAAAAGGTAGAACTGGTGAACTCTGCTTCAGTCAAGCTTAAATTTCTTTATAACATTGAATTACCACTGATTAACAGCAAAGAAAATATTAAAATTGGAGTTGGTAGAGATAAATTGGACTGGTTTTTAACGTTTAAAAAAATACATTTAATATACTTGGTGGAATTTATNTCAAAATGTGATCTGACAAATACATTATATAAAATAATTAAAGTTTTGGAGTCACAAAATGTTTTGGAATCAGTAAAACAAATATAAAAGCTTTTCCTACAATATAATTTGTGATTTTCAAACAATAATTTCACGTTACTGCTAAATCTTTGATGTCTTGTACGTTTTTTAAAGGAAAACTTCAATACAATATGTATAATGACATTTTTTCAGGCATTTTTTTAGCTGTTACAGAAATTCATTCGAACCCATAAAGCCTAAGAATATTTTTTTTAAACTTAGACTTTCGCTTAATAGGAATTGAGATATTAAAATACATATGAGTCGATATATATATATAATTCGCTTCTCACTACAGGGATCTCGGACACAGTAAGAGCTACGAAGTAGCTTAAATGGGGGCAAAGTTGCGTAATCAGGGGACCAACGTTATGCCTCTAAAAAATCAAGGGTAACATGATTAGTTTTCGAAATATTTGAAAAAACCGAAATTTTGGAAATCCGTTTTTGTTTCATTTCAGCTTTATTTGAAGTGATATTGAAAAAAGAATAACACTTTCTCAAGGCCACTTTTTGCCCTCTATCGAATGGCATAATCAATTTTTATATGTAACGTTTCATCTCTCCAGGACCATCATTAACTTCATATTTTTAAATACGACCCTTGAAATTTTAGTACATAAATCCAAAAATATCTATCCGATTCGATATTCGAAAACAATATAAAATAGTATGTACATTCTGACACTAAAATACACTAAAATAGATTGATGTTTTCTGCTTTCACGTTAACGAGGCCATCCCGTATACGCTAATCCACTCTGATCTACCTGGATGGAACAGTGCCAACCGATTTTTTTCATTCTCATTCCGATTCGCTGGCCGAGGCAAGCGGAAGTTTTCAAATCGTTTAATGTAAAACTTCGGCTAGTTCTACAATACGGGAATTTACGCGGAGATTTATAGTGTTTGCGTAAATGGAGTAAATTGAATGGTCCGTCGCATCCCAAGAAAAGAACAAAGAAAGCGCTGTGATTTTATTGGCCGAGGACGTGCAGAGGGAGTTATTATTCATTTTTGACGGATAATGAGACTGTTCTACGGCGAGCGGACAAGATCGCGGCGTCGCCGCCGTTGTTAACTAATTATTGTCGATCGGACAAATATATTTTTTTTCTTTTTTAGCCATTCCTGAGATTTCTTCTTCCATTTAACCGTTTAGAAACGCTCATATACAAAATGCAAAAACTCTAGTTGATAGCTACAATCTTCATATTTAACACTTTGTCTACAGGGTGTAAGAAGTTTGACTGCCATTACTTCAGCATGAAATAGAGTAATCGTAAATGAACAAAAAAGTTGTATATTAGAAGGGCGTAACATTAACAGTTTTCAAAATACAGCGGGTATTAATATTGGGGAGTTTCATCACAACGTGACAACAGCGCTTAACCTAACGCTACACATCTGATGTAGGTATAGCACGTGTGCATGCGGCAGACTTGTCCATAGATTTATTGGA
>NW_019416271.1:35052-65886 GCF_000390285.2 Anoplophora glabripennis | reverse complement strand
CCTTTGGTTAGCGGTTGTTTTGTATTTATATTTGGGTGGTAAGAGCAACGATCGTGGGTTTCTCTGCCATGCTCTTTCCCCACAGGAGCTCTAGGTGAGCCTGGCACTCTCATTTTATGTTTAATGGTTGTTAATGTTTTTGTTGTTATTTCTATTTGTCACATGTTTAATTTGAATTGTATGTAAATAAAGGTTAGGTGTATTTACTCTGCTTTTGTTTTATATAATTAAACCATACATCCCCTCTACAAAGTTAGTAGCCAGTGCCTTCCGGTCAATTAAAAATGGATACACACAACGTAGGTAGTCCTTATGACGATCACATGTTTTTGGCCACAACTACGATATATTATTTTTTGTCGAACCTAGGGTTGTTATACTACAACAGAGATTTCCAATTTTTATTCCACTTCAACTCAATTTACAATATTAAACGTAAATTAAACAATAGTAAGTACCTACATCACCATCTAAATGTTCAAATTGCCGTCCTTCAACTGTCACATTTCGCGCATCTTCTGGCAACGTTTCGGGTAGCATTTATTAAATGTATATTAGAAATATTATTAAAAGAATTTTCAACGTTTCGTCGAAGTTTCTCGATAGAGTAAAAAGGAATTTTAAATATAATGTCTTTTAAAAAACCCCAAAGGAAAATGTCCAACGGGCTGAAATCATGTAACCTAGATCAGATCTGACCGGTCCGTTTGTTCCTATCCACTTATCTCCTAAAATTTCGTTAGTATTATATTATCATACGAGTAGATGTTGTGCATTTAAAATAGACGTCATATTTTTACGACAGATACGAGTTTTGTAAAAGTAGGAATTATAGTTTTATATGTATTTTCATAGCCAGCCATATTAAAAAAGAAAAACATATATAATATATAATTAAAATCTTATTAGTGGGATTAAAGCCTATTTTTTAGATGAAACTCTTTTTTCTATGTAAAAGCTTTCGCAATATTTTATTGCTTCTTCAGTTACACTATAAGTTATAGATATAATAATAATAATTTACAATATAAATGTGGATTACTTACAAGAAACTGAGTTATTGATATTTATATACAGATTGACAGATTTTGGACATTTACATCAAATGACATTCATAAATTTAGGAAAACAAAAACAAAAATTATTTTATATTTATATAGAATTAATATTAGTGTTAGTATTACTAGTGCTATGATTTAGATTTTTATCTATAGAAAGTATGTTGGAAAATATAATGTTAATATCTTTTGTATCTGTTTTTTTATTTAGAGTATTTTCTTCCTGGTTAATATAAAACATTTCTAAAGAACATCTTTTAGAATAATCCTTTTCTGTTGTTAAAATTTTAAAATTTTCAAAATCCATTTTATGTCCTGTAGAATTAACATGTTGTGAAAGTGCACAAGCATCTGGTCTTAATCTAATATCACTTTTATGTGAAGAAATTCGAGACTTAATATTTCTAGAAGTTTGTCCTATGTATAACTTATTACAATTTAAACAATTTATTTTATAAACTACATTAGATCTATTTTCGATTTTTACTTTATCTTTAACTTTTGAGAATAGATTTCTTACTGTTTTTATTGTTTTATTTGCAATTGTAATATTACTTTCTTGTTTTAAAACATTTTTAATTTTTGGTGTTAATTCTTTTATATATGGAAATGATTTATATTTTTTAATATTAGAATTTAATATGTGTCCATTATTTATTATATTACTTTGATTATCATTATAATGATACGGTCCAAAAAATTTAAATTGAGATGACATTTGTAACCAAAACGTCTAAGTATTTCAGTAACCGCGCATTGGAAATGCAATAATTGCCGTTCGTCGGCCAATATGTGACATCCGCGGCCATTCCTGTTTCTATTTCTCAGTGGCTCGGTTATAGATATAAATCACGTCGTTCCAGATCCGTCATCGAGGCAGCGCCGTGTGTGACAGCAGCGTCGCGCTCAAAGAAGAAGAGGGACAAGTGAACTCTTGAAGCGTGGCTCTCGTGTTCAGACAATTGAAGAGTTCCCGGTCCTCTAGATGAAGTGCGTTCTAATGAGCAACGCTCCAGGCCGAGCAGCTACATTGAGAGAAGGTGTTGCTTGTACGAGGAGCAAACGCGAAAAATAAGACAATTCTTTCCGATTTTATATTCACCGAGTGATAGGTTCTTAATTATTTTGATGGAACAATTCAAAAAAAATTTCGAATGTCTAGAAAAACAGAAAACGAAAATAGAAATAAAAAAATTGGAGAGATTTAATAAATGAAAACATCTCACTTTAAAGATATATGTGTTTAATTCAAACGTATACTCTACAGAAATCTCAGTAATTACTACTGGGACATAAAATAAACTCACATCAGAAAAATGGTAAATGCCTTGTAACTAACCATTCATCGAAAATACAGGGTGTTTCCTAAGTACGGTTCGTAACTTCAGTACACAATTTCTTATGGTATTTAAAGAAAAAAAGTTCCCATAAACATGTGGTCGCAAACGCTTAGATTCCGAGATACTTCATTGGAAATAAATTTGGAACAATGTTAGGTTCTTAAAATCTGGCAGTTATTGTACGTTGGTAAAGAGCTGCATTTTTAGTACAAAGTTAATTTTTATCTGCCAAATTTTAAGAACCGAACATTGACTGAACCTTTAAATATTAATATATAGATTGTCACAAATATTTATTTATTATTAGATTTACCACATTGATAAGAAAAAGATTTGTTGGGAACCGCTGACTTTACCAAAAAATCTAACTCTGTTCACACATGCTGTTTGATTTGCAGCTAATCCATAGTTTCCACCAGCGTTTCGATACATTATCACCATGTTCATTGATTCATTGTTATTGAGGCTGTGTTGATGGGCTTTAGTTTGTTTATTCGCGCTTACTCGTATTAATACACATACCTACCATAAACACACTGTTCTTTCACAAAAAGAAAACGCAGTTAAAATAAAAATCAAGAGAAATAAATAATTTTACTTAAACATTTCTTCACACATAACTTTCTCAATAAAGGTCGTTTCCTAATTAAACCAAAATAGAATTGGTGATCATCTAAAATGCAATTTTTCTGCTTACAACAAAAATAAACGCAACAACAAAAAAATAGACGATATACCATTTTCAGCCACAACTATTCACTACTTTTTATGTAGTATGTAAGTTGGGGGTTATACCAGAACTTCTCAATAAGTTTTATACTCTTAATTTTAATTATTATTAATTTTAGGCACAGTTGTGCTGTTTGCACGATTATGATTATTGAAAGTAATAAAACTTCGTGTGGAAAAGTTTTATAGGATTTCGGACCCAATTCAAATATTTTTTCGAGACTTTTCTGAGGTATGCTCTTCTGAGATTTAGGTTTTCATTAATAATTCCTCAACTGTAAATTGGACTCTTATTAAACTATTACTTTTCTCAAGCACTTTTATGACAAATATGTAAGTTATTACTGAAACTGATCAAAACTGTTGTTATTCATATCTTAACTAATATTTATTTTCTTTTTTTATTCAAAACTAATTAAAAATTACATGTCCGACAACACTGCTAAAATATAAAGTAGCCGAATGAACTTTTTGGAGTGCAAGCACCGCAACTAGAACCGCGATACGATTTTCGTGAATTTAAGAGACACTTTCTCTCAGTGTAGGCGTCCGCGATCCCGTAATCACAATAAAAACAATATTATTGCAGCCATCGAGAACCGACCCCACTTACTCCTCCCGATGGCTCCGGTTGATTTGTTTTCGACTTGAAAAACACTTGTAACGACAAACACTCGAGAACTTCTGTACGGGGAAAATTGAAAACTGAAAACAGCGAGACGACGAGCAGCGATCCTGGTGTATCTGGAGACCCTGAATGGCGGAAGTGGATTGATTGTTAATGCCGTGCAGACGGCAAGAGGGGTTTTTTAATTATTACTGACCTAAAAATAGCGAACGGCAAACAATACTGACTCGCGAAAAGACTTTTGAAATGTATAAAGTATGACTATGAAGATTTGCCTGAGATACTTAACACTTATTTAATTATTTTTTTATTTCCTATTGAATGCAGTTGATACGCTCGATTTTAACAAACCTGAAATGTTAGCTGTCACGCTATATTTTTCTTTTTGTTGGCAACACCTTACCGTGCAAATGGCGCATTCAAATCTTATGAATTTGAGACATCCAATACATTGTACAAAAATCGGTGTGAGTGAAAGTAATAAACGTTCAGAGTCAATTCATTGAGTGAAATTATTGAGTACATTTTCATTCAATATTGGGCATTTTGATCATTTCATTCATTTGTGATTGTACAGGGTGTTAGAAAAAGAGTGTAAAATATTTCAGGAGGTAATAGTATGAACCAAAATAAGCAGAAAAGTCTTAATAAACATGGGTCCGCAAAGTAACGATTTGCGGAGATATGGACCACTATTCGTTTTTCAAACATTTTATTTTATTAGGAATAAGCCGACAAAGGAAGCTTTTAACAAACAAAAAACAGAGCTACAGAAGATGTTCAAAGTGCCCTCCGTCCATTTCCAAGCAGTCACGACATCTTCATCTCAACGATATTCGAACTCTTTCGAAAACACCCTCCTTGGTTTGGATTTCTTGACACTTTTGATTAATCCGTAGCTGCAGCTCTTCCAGGCTATTTACAGGAGTACCATACACTAATGTCTTCAAATATCCCCAAACAAAGAAATCTAGAGGGTTCAGATCAGGCGATCTTGGAGGCCATAAAACAGGTCCGGCCCTTCCTATCCATCTATGTGGAAAAGTTTGGTGTAAATGCTCTCTAACGGCCATGGAAAAATGAGCTGGAGCACCATCATGCTGGAACCACATTTGTTGCCTCTGGTTCAAAGGAATGTCTTCGAAAAACTCATACAGTGTGTTCTGCAGAAAGTTGAGGTAAGCAGCGCCTGTTAATCGGTTTGGTAAAACAACAGGACCTAGAAGCCTGTCACCTACAATACCCATCCAAATGTTTAATGAAAAACGCGCCTGATGTCCAGATTCTATTAGAGCATGAGGATTTTCGTCGGCCCAAATATGCGTATTGTGAAAATTAAACACTCCATTTCTTGTGAACCCGGCCTCATCAGTAAAAAGAATGTTTGCAAGAAAACGATGGTCTTCAGCATCATGACGTAGAAACCAGCGGCAAAAAACCAAACGTGCTTGATGATCATTTATTGGATTTAAGGCCTGTACTCGTTGCACATGGTATGGATAAAGCAGTTGCTCGTGAAGGATTCTCCAAACAAGAGGACCACTAATTCCTACCTCGGCTGATATTCTCCGCACACTCGTACCTGGATTCTGCTCTACCAGTGCTAGAATTTCTTCTTCTGCTCTAGGAGTGGATACCGACCTTGGTTTTCCGGATAAATGGCACTGTATGCTCAAGGAACCTGTATCACGCAATCTTTGGTGAATTCTTCCAAACATGCATTGTGAAGGAATCTGTCGATTTGGATAAGCGTCAACATAAAGGCGTCGCGCTTCGGTGGCGTTCCCATTAGCACGACCATACATGAAATGCATGTCTGTTAATTCTGCGTTAGAGTAACCAGCCATAGCGAAAGAAAACTTGTGCACTGAGAACAACTATCAAATACGTACTGTTTATTTCACTAAACATCAACCAACTATTATAAGAAAATACACAACGTTTTTGCAAAATAAAAAAAGGGGCTAAAAAACATAAAACATTCCATATCTGCGCAACCGTTACTTTGCGGACCCATGTTTATTGAGACTTTTCTGCTTATTTTGGTTCATACTATTACCTCCTTAAATATTTTACACTCTTTTTTTAACACCCTGTATATCTTCGCGAAATTGTGTCAAAATACAAATAAAATAATATATTGTCGATTTACATAATGAAGTGATGGTAACAATTAACGCGTAATAGTTTTTGCTAAAATAATAGATCTACAACTGTTAATTAACAAACATGTCGATAAAGTGTTGCACCAAGAACAATGCGTTCATTCTGCAAAAGTGCCATTCGCGATCATTAAACCAACCGAACGGCACTTCCCGCCCCCACCCCGCCATCAGAAAAATCCATTACCGCCGTTTTTGTTTGTCTGTAAATTCGGATCCGCGATAAAATCGCAAACCTATAAATATCCCAACAAGAAAACATTATTTTCCTTTAAGTAAAACGCGAGGCAGTAAAAACGTTCCCTCGCGCATTTCCCAGTAATTAAGAAATGTATTTAAAAAATGGGCAGATAGGAGAAAAGTTGCAGCCATATATATTCTTTATATTTTATAGGAAATTGCCTTATGTTCCATTCGGTCGGGGGTTTTTCGATTCCGGCGAGGGACGATTTCCTTGTTGCCCCGGTTCTCAGCAGCGCGCGAAGGAAAGAGACGGACTGTTCTAACGTTGCGGTGGAACTGCAGACAAGACCTTATGTTCAGTTCTCTCTTATAATCCATACTTATTACGTGTTCTTGTTCTTTTTCCTACGTTCAACTGATGATAAACGATAATTGGTTCGGGAAAGCGATAGATACCCGGATAATTTTTGTATGAAAACCCCTGGATTGGGGGGCGGTTAGCCGCGGGATTCGACTACCTGTAAGCATTCTACGAATTCATTCAGAATATTCTGATAAATAAAAATGTGTTAGGATCTCAATATCGACGTCGGCGTCGTGTTCATTCAGAATATCATTTATTTCACACCACTTATTTATCATATCAGTTGTTTTAACAATATCTCTATACAGGATGTATTTCCCTGATGGTACTCGCTGAATATGAAAATAGTTGCTACAAACATACCCTCTAAAGGTGAGTTGTAAAGAAAGTTGCTACCCTTCAAGCCTAAAGGTGATTTTGTCACACTGTTAACAAATAGTTATTTTTGATCTATAGTCCAGTTGCTAGAGGTTTTGAGAAGATAGTAATTCTGAAGTGCACAATTTTTTGCACTTGACTAGTATTTGGCTAGTAGTAGATCAGGAAAAAATTGTTCTGGACGGGAGCGGACCGGGAAAATTTGGGAAATGGCCGGAAAACTGCAATAAAAAACGTAACAGCCATATAAAAAAAACTTTTATCTGTTCCCACTATAGTAAATATACTATTAATACATTGTTTCTAAGATAAGTGATTTTTACCAGAAGTGGAAGTTGCTATGGACAACGGGAGGAGTAAGTGAGTTAACTTGCCTCCCTAAGGAAAAAAGCGTTTTTGAGTCAAAAATGCATATTTTATGAACAAATAAATAGAAATATTTTATGAATTATTATGAATGAATATTTATAGTAATTGTACAGTAACATTTATAAAATCTAGATAATTATTCCCCTAGCGTTTACTAATTGTCACATTTTTCTCAAAATGATTTGACCGCTCCATTTCAGTCACCGAAGGCTCAATATTATCTGATTGATCCATTAAAACAGCATGATGCGTCGTACTACTAGAACCTAGAGTTGAAGTGTCATTGTAAAGAATCCTGTTGGCTATTTCATTTTTGTTACTTAAACTGCCAGCAACATAACTCTCTGCAATTGTGGCTGATTTCCACCCACCATGTATCTTGATTGCTAATACATCAACTCCTATATTAGCCAGTAACGTTGCCGATGTTCTTCGGAATGGATGGCCTGTATATGTTTCAGGATGTTCTAGTTTCAAAAACTGTGCAATCTTATTAGGAATCATAGAAAGGGTATTCTTGCCGACTGGTTGGTTATAACATCTACCTGCTTGATAGCGCATAAAAAGCCTGATATTTCAGTTTTATTTTTCGATCTAATCTTGATATATTTCTTGAGAATTTCTAGGTGAGAAACAGAACCGAGACGATAAGTAATTGTAAACGTACGTGATATACCATTTTTAGAATCTGGATTTGTAACTACAATAATGTAATCGAAATTATTGAAATTGACGTTGTCCAAAGTAAGTTTGCATAACTCATCAGAACGACATGCTCTTGCAATGCCTAAGACCGTCTTCATTAGCAAATATGTATTATAAAGTGCCTGAACGAGAACATCGTTGACTTGTTCTGTTGTACAAACGTTTGACTTTATAGGTGTATAGCCGTCATTCTTACGTTTCAAAAATACTCTCAGCGTGGGGTATTTTGATATATCCACGTTCTCCTCTATGAAAATAGTTGATTTAATCATTGAGTCCTCACCCCACAAAACCGCCGGTGACTTTAGAGTTTTTGACTATTCCATTGAAAATGGAAATGGAAATGGTACCATCCTTTGCTATATGCTTACTATGTTTGTCATAGAATGAAATAGTTATTTACACCATAAAGGAGATAAGTATTATTTACCAATCTTACTTTGGACAACGTCAATTTAAAAAATTTCGATTATAATTATTGTAGTTCCAATTCCAGATTCTAAAAATGGTTTGTCACGTACGTTTACAATTACTACTCGTATGGGTTTTGTTTCTCAGCTAGAAATTCTCAAGAAATATATCAAGATTAGATTGGAAATTAAAATTGAAATTTCACGCTTTTTTATGCGCTATAAAGGAGATAGATTTTACAACTAACCAGTCGGCAGGAATACCCTAATAATTCGTAATAGTTTTTGAAACTAGAACACCCTGAAACATATACAGGCCATTCAATCTGAAGAACATCGGCAACGTTACTTGCTAATACAGGAGTTGATGTATTAGCAATCAAGAGACATGGTGGGTGGAAATCAGCCACAATTGCAGAAAGTTATGTTGCTGACAATTTTAGTAACAAAAATGAAATAGCCAATGGGATTCTTTACAGTGACACTTCAACTCCAAGTTCTAATAGTACGTCGCATCATGCTGTTTTAACGGATTAGTCAGATAATATTGAGCCTCCAGTGACTGAAATGGAGCGGTAAAATCATTTTGAGAAAACTGTGACATAGTAAACGCCAGATTTTATAAATGTTACAAAATGTAATAACTACAATTACTATAAATATTCGTTCATAATAATTAATAAAATGGAATGTAACATTACTAATGTTCATCAAATATTTCTATTTATTTGTTCATAAAATATGCATTTAGAACTCGAAATCGAGGAGGTAAGTTATCTGACTTACCTTCCGTTGTCCATAGCAACTTCCACTTCTACGGTAAAATCCACTTACCTCCTTAAAAACAATGTATTAATAGGCTATTTACTTTAGTGAGAGCAGATAAAAGTATTTTCGTTCCAGTTAACGAAAGTATCATTTTGACACTTGGAAAACAGTATTTTGTCGAGCTATTTTCAAATTTATCAAGAACGAAATGGTTCCAACGTTTTTTTTTATTTTAACTTTTACCAAGTTACCACGTCAATATACTAAAAGTTTGGGTTATTTTAAGTAAAAAATGCACTGCTGTTTCATATCGGTGGATCCAATACGAGGCGGCCACTAGTGTACGAGATCATTTGTTTCCAGTTTAGGTCATTTAATAACGAAACAACGTTTGCATGCAAATTCCCCGTTCGCTGCATTTAAATTGGTTCCGGCCAACCCGAAACTTATTGGACGAGTCGGTAAATACACGGATTAATCAAAATATATATTACGGGATGGACCATTCTGCAGCCAAGGCGCCAAGGCGAACAATTAATGAAAAATATTATCTATCAAACGTACAAACTTGACAGGTGTTCGATTTAAAAACAAAGTAACGTGTTTAACTACTAGATTAGCTTAAAGTGTTATGTTAATCCTAAATCTTGGGGGACCAAAGGATTAAATTAAATTTTAACATCCTCATATACACTTTAAAAATAAGCTAACTTTTAATCCCTCGGAATTAAAAATGCACTTTCCCTTTGTGCATAATCAAGGTAAATGCTGTAATATTGGTTGCATTTTCATTTATTCCTAGATATAGGCCAGGAAAATAAGCTGGGAAATGACCATTTCGCGACTTTTTGTTTCAGCAAGCTGAATTTATCACTATAGATGCTAAATATTATGTACAATAACATATCAGTTTCCACAGTCATAAAAATGGAGGGAAGATTGTTTACAGGCTGGTTAATTGTATAATTTTTACATAAATTCACGATTTCCGCTTATTACTTTTTTCTGTTCATTTTCACGAGAAAACAGTCAAGTACCTTTTTTTTTCATATTCAAAAGACCTACAAAACTAGCCCTCGAACGTCAAAAAATATTGATTAGATCAAAAGTTATAAACAGAAGAAATTTATTTATGACTTTTGAATTAAACTTTTATAAACTGCGTTATTATTACCAGAATGTTTTGGCGTCGCATCCTCTCATTCCTTATCACTGTCTAATAACTCACACGAAATCTGGAATTGATAAGTTGAATAGTTTACAAGTTACGGCCTTACAAACAAATTAATTAATTATTAGTCTGGACGATCCTGATCTTTCACAATTACACTGATTTTTTTCATGGTAGATTTCATAATAATACATTGAAATCTATATTTTTTTTTTAAATTTCAAATTTGCAACCGGGAATTTTTTTAAATTTTTTAGCCTTAGTTGCAAAATGAAATGTACGACGCACGAGCGTGATATAGTTATATATTATTACATATTCGGAAAGCTTATGAAAAGAGCTTTAAGTTAAAAAAAAATTGTCAAGATTCGTTGAAAAGCAAGGGAGTGACAGACTGTCAAAGTTGACGGCCTATTGTTAAACAAATTAGGTTGGTAGCGGCAAAAAAATACTGTCATAACAGGCAACCCGAGTACTTTCCCAGGTAAAAATATTTTATTTGTGGAAGTATGTTAAGTGCATAAGAAATATTGTCAAAAGTCAGTGGGTCGCTTGATTTTCGGCGAGCCGTGGCGCGGCGGAAGGATGGGGGCAGCGAACGACAGCGAGTCCGAAGAAAATGACGGTAATATTCATAGTCCTGTCGTTAAATAAGCGAAATTTGCTTGAAAATAATATATTTGACAGTCTGTAATTCCGTTGTTTTTCAACGAATCTTGACGATTTTTTTTTAACTTAAAGCTCTTTTCATAAGCTTTCNATATTTTATCTGTGGAAGTATGTTAAGTGCATAAGAAATATTGTCAAAAGTCAGTGGGACGCTTGATTTTCGGCGAGCCGTGGCGCGGCGGAAAGGTGGGGGCAGCGAACGACAGCGAGTCCGAAGAAAATGACAGTAATATTCATAGTCCTGTCGTTAAATAAGCGAAATTCGCTTGAAAATAGTATATTTGACAGTCTGTAATTCCGTTGTTTTTCAACGAATCTTTACGATTTTTTTTTAACTTAAAGTTTTTTTCATAAGCTTTCCGAATATATATTAATATATAACTATATCACGCTCGTGCGTCGTATATTTCATTTTGCAACTAAGGCTAAAAAATATAAAAAATTTCCACGTTGCAAATTTGAAATTAAAAAAAAAATGATAGATTTCAATGTATTATTATGAAATCTATCATGAAAAAAATCAGTGCGATTGTGAAAGATATTTCGTGTGAGTTATTAGACAGTGATAAGAAATGAGAGGATGCGACGCCAAAACGTTCTGGTAATAATAACGCAGTTTATAAAAGTTTAATTCAAAAGTCATAAATAAATTTCTTCTGTTTATAACTTTTGATCTAATCAATATTTTTTGACGTTCGAGGGCTAATTTTGTAGGTCTTTTGAAGACGAAAAAAAAGTACTTTACTGTTTTCTCGTGGAAATAAACGGGAAAAATTTATAAGCGAAAAACTTTAATTTAGGTAAAAATTATACAATTACCCACTCTGTAAACAATCTTCCCCCCAGTTTATGACTGTGGAAACTAATATGTTATTGTACATAATATTTAGCATCTGTAGTGATAAATTCAGCTTGCCGAAACAAAAAGTCTCTATATTTCCTGACCTAGAAATATATTTGTAATAGGTACTTGTTATGACACATGATTCTATTTTATAGCCATTAGGGCCCTGTGTAGACAACTATTAAAGGTAAATTAAATATTTTTTAGGCATACTCGTAAGCAGTGACTTACAGAAAGTTTGTGTGTCTCTTTTAACACTTGATACATAATTATTTAATTAAGTTGTTTGTCTGTGGAGCAATTTCAAAGTTGATATAAATATGTATTTAATGTGGTAGTGGACTTGACTCAGACTCTATTAAAAATTTGGCAACGTAGACATACCTCATACTTATATTTATGTCTGCAATAAAATATATAAATTATTTAGGCTTTTTAAAATGTTCCGATCCATTGTTTGAAATATGTAGAATACAATCTTTTTATTACTTCTAAATTTATTTATATTAGGTGTTCAAAATTGTACCTATGTTGTTTTCTCGATTGTACATGTGATTATGTCATTTATATGGGAGATTTTTTATTATTTATTTTAATTTATAGTATGCTAGTATGCAATATCTAGGGTATTGTTTAAAGCTATTTATTTGTGGTATGGGATTAGTTTTTTTCAGTTTATTGGGTATTTTGTCACCTGTGAAAAAATATATTAAATAAACTTTTGCACCAAAGGAATCAGTTTATTAAATTATTTTTAGTTTAAAAAGTAGACAATTAAAAAATACTCATTACAATGTTGCGTTCATAGCTAACCTTTGGAAAAATCAATATTTTTTCGTTGCCAAAACTGGAGATGAATGGAATTTTTGTTTATATGTAGGTATTTGTATAATTTGCAAAAAACTTTATTTTCTATTCATTTAGTAATAATAGAATAAATACAGGATGTGGCGTGTATAATCAATAAAAATTAAACTACAGCTTCCTGATGATGACGAAAACGTTCTATATTCGCGTTTTTTTTGTAAATTAAAGTTCAGTTCAAAACTTTGGAAATGTTTTTGTGCGACCCGAAATGCAACCTTATAATTTAAATCGGTATAATGTAATACATACTAGTAATAATACTAAAAGAAGGTTAGGTTGTCAAAAAATTTGTGCAGTCAACTGATTTTGTATTTGTATTGAATTCATTATTCACTTAATTATTTAATATTATGCATATTCCATCGACCCATCAGTGTTAAAAAGTGAAACATTCCAGACAAAAGTTTTTATTTTGTAATTCCACGAATCCAGTGTAATTTTTATAAAGAAGTAAAAAATAAGAATAGCGTGGCGATTACATTAAAAACTAGATTCTTATTTCTTACTTAGCTTAATTTTTTAGTTTGTGCACAAACTAGTTTTACAATGAATCGAGAAAACAATGCATTTACTATTTCCGAACGTGTCGATATGGTGTTAGTGTATGGTGCAGTCGGAGAATGCGCTTGCGGCGACTAGGTTATACCGGGAACGATGGCCACAACGTCACCCCTCATGTGCAAATACAATCCTACAGTGCGTTCAACAGCTGCGAGATACGGGAAGTGTTATTCCTCGAGGAGAAGGACGTGGTCAGCAAGTGAACCTTAATGTTGAAGATGCAGTGTTGGAAAATCTTGACGAAGACCCCACAATTAGTACTCGATGACTCGCACAGCAAGTAGGAACCTCATCTCGTACCGTACATCGCATCTTAAGGCACCAGCTGTTGCACCCCTATCATCTGCAAACAGTTCAACAGATTTTACCCCCGGATTGTGATCAACGCATGCGTTTTTGCAGATGGTTTTTACGGCAGTGTGCAAATCAAGTAGACTTTCCTGCTTATATTTGTATAACAGATGAGGCGACATTTACCCGTGATGAAGTGAATATGAACATATGGGCCGATGAAAATTCTCACGCGATTAGGGAAACTCATTTTCAACATCGGTTCTCGGTAAATGTTTGGGCTGGCATAATAGGCGATGTACTTGTGGGTCCCTCTTTCTTTGAAGAACGACTAAATGGACCAACATAGGCTGACTTTTTGGAGAACCGTTTGTCTGAATTATTGGACGATGTGGCATTACAAGTTCGGGCACTCATGTTTTATCTTCAAGATGGGGCTCCTCCACACAGTACTCGAGAAGTAACGACACTTTTGAATGAAATGTTTCCTCAGCGATGGATTGGACGGTTTGGTCCTGTGCCGTGGCCACCTCGATCATCCGATCTAACTCCAATGGACTTTTATTTTTGGAGTCACTTGAAATCATTGGTTTAGAATACTTCAATTGCTACGGTGGAAGAATTGCGAAACCGTATACTTTAAGCTGCTGACACAATTAGGGGAATACCTGGAATTTGGGAAAATATTAGCCAAAATTGGGTGCGTCGGTGCCATGCCTGTATCCGCGCTAATGGGGATCAATTTCAATATTTTCTCTAGAAATGGTATGTTTTATTTAATTTTGTTCCATATTTTAATGGAGTTTGTTTACTGCACGCAGTTGGCAACTACAGATGCTTACGGATATGGTTTTGTTTGCGAACTCTTCCAGCAACAACAATGCATTTAAAATAGTAATTACTATCAATTATTATAATAAGAAAGAAAATATCAGTTTCTTTTAAATATCTGTTTTTCTTTTTCGTATGAGACTTTCCTATTACAAATATCGTTAGGAAGCTGTAGTTTAATTTTTATATACAGGGTGGTCGCGATGTAATGGGCCAAAATTCATGACTAGATTCCTGACGTGGAAATATTGCGATTTAGACAAACTCACCTTAGTCCAAAAGTTGATACTTACAGAGATACAGGGTGTTTAATGCAAAATATTATTTTTGTTTTTTCTTATTTATTTTATAATAAATGCTCATATCGAGATGAAATTTTGGTGTTAGGGGTTTTCTGGGGCGAGAGATTGAAATATATCCATGGTTTGCTTGTAGCTTATAGAGAGCGCCACCTGCGCTAGATCGAATGCGTTGAAAACGACAGAACTTTTTTATCTTTCAAAAATCTAATTCTCAGGTAGCAAATTCTGATTTTACAACTTCTTTTACACAAAAAAGCTATACTTTTTGATAATCGCTATCTTGCACCGTTCTCGTAAAATTTGCCATTGAAAATTGCGTGGCATAGTGATATGTATCTTTTATTTGTCTGTTTTTTTTTTGTTTAGACAACATTAGTTTAATAAAATAACCGTTACTAATCCTTTTGAGGCAAAAATTTAATAAATTTTATTAGTGGCAATATTCTCAATAAACAGTGAAAAAAAATATGTTGTGTTCCAGTAAAATAGGAGAATGTCTAAACTACCATCATGTTTCGTTTGAATAAACCACTGCTGCATATACAGTGTGAATATTGAAATACGGGGCATGTAAAATTTTGCTTTATTTGTGAATTTAACTTCGATATTATTTTTTAATTAATAAATACTTGTAATATTTTTTTTAATTGTGTGTTTGAAATTGAGGATTGATTTTTAAACATAGAAAAATATTTCTCGCAATAAAATCTGTTTCGTTTAATTAATTTCTATTGTCAATATTAGAGGTAGTTAAATCCCCAACATCCCAATGATTGGGTGCCACTGAGTTGTTCGAAACACGTAAAGAACGACACTTATTCAACGGTACATGACTCACCCGAGCAAAAATTTCGACTAGCTTTTAAAAATAGAGGAACCTCTCGAAAATAAATAAATATTTGACACTAATGATGTCATTCGCTGGCGATCATCTCACAAACTCTCGCCCAGAGGATACACAACAATCGCCAGAATTGATCCGAAAAATAACAGCTGTCTATACATATATCTCAGCGGGCTCAAAAATATTGAGAGCCGAAAAACAATGCGATAATAGAATGCTTCACATTGGATTTATTTAAGCATTTTCTCAGATTAATGTCCCATCGGGATGGGAATCTAGGAAAAGTGAAAAAACACAAACATAAATTTCGAAAACAATAAAATCTCCACGCTGGCAATCTGCCTCGGGAGTAGTCATTCATGGCCTGGGTCCTTGGTGTTATTTTATCGGCCGAGTATAACGTCAGATCGTTCCGCAAATATCACAAAGAGTGTGCGACACGGGGAGATCGATAATTTTCGGAAATTCGCATTACTAAGGCTGTCTGAACTTTGGCGCGAAACGAAACCCATCAATTTTGTCTTAAAATAGGATTTACCAACACATGAAACATAATTAAATTGTATCTTATGGTCTATTGAAGGTCAGTATACATCTCTAACTCAATTTGGGTCATCCCGAATCACTATAGACTAACTGTTTTCCCTCCGAGAGATAGTTGGGCCAGTAGTATGGGGGATAGAGGCACCAATATTTTTATCCAGTAAAAAAACTACAAGTAGAAAAGGAAATCTAAAACTTTAAAGGTAAATTATTTCGTCCCTGTAAGATGAGGTTAAATGAAGGATATAGAGATTGAAACATAGTCAAAACAACAATAAAACGTAGACTGAGTGGTTGGTGCAAAAGCCGCAAGAAAATTTGCACCAGATCAGCAAAAAACCTAACCTTGCAAGGTAGGAAGGGTTTTGAATTCACTATTTCATATACTCATTTCTTACAAAGTATTTCCTATTTTCTAACTTCTTTATAATTCGATTCCCCAAATACTTTTTTCTATAAGCTCATTTAAGTGAATATCCTCAATATGGTTGCTTCCATAAGTGGTAATCTACACTGTAAAAAAATTTCACTTAAATTTCACTCAGTTTCACTCGATAATGTATCAATTTCTGTCCACGCCCGGTTGAGTGAAATTTTCACTTTATTAGTATGAGTAGAACTGAGTGAAACTATTGCATCAGAAATGAGTGAGTTTTACTCAAATCCGAGTTACTGCTAACTATTAATTGACCGACTTTTGACTCTGTTCTGAGTATATAAAACCAATTTAGAGTTGACTTTTTCTCTAACATGATTTAAATTTAACTATTATTGAGTAATTTTTTACTCAGATTTGGTTTTTAATTAACTAAATATTGACTGCAAAAATAAATCACTCATAAATGATTAATTATGATATACAGGGTTGAAATTAATTCACTTCGCGGGGCCTCCTACTGTTCTGGCTGAGATCCGCCAGCTGAGACCCGCCGCCACCAGCTAAGGCCTGTTCTTCTGGCGATTACGCTTTTCTGGGGCATCTAACGGCCCCTATCAACTGTGGTCGGGATTACAGAAGCACTATGTAAGTGGTGCCACCTACACCGCCATTTGAATTACTCACATTTAAACTCACTCAGTAGCGAGGACGTTTACTCTGATTTAGGAACAAGTGCACCAAATACGAGTTTACGTGAAGAATTTATTTAAGGAGAACCTATATTTGAGTGAAAGTACTCAGTTTTAGTTTAAATACAGGGTGTTAAAAAAAGAGTGTAAAATATTTAAGGAGGTAATAGTATGAACCAAAATAAGCAGAAAAGTCTCAATAAACATGGGTCCGCAAAGTAACGGTTGCGGAGATATGGAATGTTTTATGTTTTTTAGCCCCTTTTTTTATTTTGCAAAAACGTTGTGTATTTTCTTATAATAGTTGGTTGATGTTTAGTGAAATAAACAGTACGTATTTGACAGTTGTTCTCAGTGCACAAGTTTTCTTTCGCTATGGCTGGTTACTCTAACGCAGAATTAACAGACATGCATTTCATGTATGGTCGTGCTAATGGGAACGCCACCGAAGCGCGACGTCTTTATGTTGACGCTTATCCAAATCGCCAGATTCCTTCACAACGCATGTTTGGAAGAATTCACCAAAGATTGCGTGATACCGGTTCCTTGAGCAAACAGTGCCATTTATCCGGAAGACCAAGGTCGGTATCCACTCCTAGAGCAGAAGAAGAAATTCTAGCACTGGTAGAGCAGAATCCAGGTACGAGTGTGCGGAGAATATCAGCCGAGGTAGGAATTAGTGGTCCTCTTGTTTGGAGAATCCTTCACGAGCAACTGCTTTATCCATACCATGTGCAACGAGTACAGGCCTTAAATCCAATAAATGATCATCAAGCACGTTTGGTTTTTTGCCGCTGGTTTCTACGTCATGATGCTGAAGACCCTCGTTTTCTTGCAAACATTCTTTTTACTGATGAGGCCGGGTTCACAAGAAATGGAGTGTTTAATTTTCACAATACGCATATTTGGGCCGACGAAAATCCTCATGCTCTAATAGAATCTGGACATCAGGCACGTTTTTCATTAAACATTTGGATGGGTATTGTAGGTGACAGGTTTCTAGGTCCTGTTGTTTTACCAAACCGATTAACAGGCGCTGCTTACCTCAACTTTCTGCAGAACACACTGTATGAGTTTTTGGAAGACATTCCTTTGAATCAGAGGCAACAAATGTGGTTCCAGCATGATGGTGCTCCAGCTCATTTTTCCATGGCCGTTAGAGAGCATTTACACCAAACTTTTCCACATAGATGGGTAGGAAGGGCCGGACCTGTTTTATGGCCTCCAAGATCGCCTGATCTGAACCCTCTAGATTTCTTTGTTTGGGGATATTTGAAGACATTAGTGTATGGTACTCCTGTAAATAGCCTGGAAGAGCTGCAGCTACGGATTAATCAAAAGTGTCAAGAAATCCAAACCAAGGAGGGTGTTTTCGAAAGAGTTCGAATATCGTTGAGACGAAGATGTCGTGCCTGCTTGGAAATGGACGGAGGGCACTTTGAACATCTTCTGTAACTTTGTTTTTTGTTTGTTAAAAGCTTCCTTTGTCGGTTTATTCCTAATAAAATAAAATGTTTGAAAAACGAATAGTGGTCCATATCTCCGCAACCGTTACTTTGCGGACCCATGTTTATTAAGACTTTTCTGCTTATTTTGGTTCATACTATTACCTCCTGAAATATTTTACACTCTTTTTTTAACACTCTGTAGATCAAAAATGTGAAATTTTTTTCAGCTGATTATTTACAAAGCCACACAAAAATCGACTTTCGGGACTAGAGATCAGACCATGCTTGTTATACGTGGGTCGCTGAATCCGAATCTGAGGTCCATTTAAACCCATAACCTCAGGATTTTTCATAACCTCAAAAAAAAAACTATATTCTGAACAATTAATTAAACCATCTAACCTTAAGACTCAAGCTTCCAACGCTAAATCAAATTAACCAAATCCCATAAACATTTAACCCAATGATATCCCAACCTAATAAGCCCATGAACCCAAACCCCAATAACCCTATAACCCCATAACCCCATAACCAAGGGAATAAATCATAGGCAATCTGTTATATTATTGAAAAACATCACATAGTTGAGGACTCCTTGAAAACCCAAGTGCTCAAACCCAAAAAATTCCCATGACCCTATAACCCCATAACCACGTAACTTCATAACCCCATAACTAATAAATCATAGGCAATTTGTATTATGGCTAAACGTTAACGTGGTTGAGGATATCTTAAAAACCTATGCACTCAAACCCCAAAACCCCCATGACCCTACAATTCATAACCTCACGATTTCCTAACCACAACTTCATTACCTTGTACTTTGTTCGCATTCACCAAAGAACCGAGTGTTACAGTCGATTTAGTTTTTCTTATAACTTTAATTGGTAAGACCGTCGGCATTAGCGTTACCCGATGTACAACACGAGGTAGTTGCGCGATCGGATTTCATACATCATATAGCTCTCATAAGAGTTTTGGATAACAATAGATAACCCAAAAAGTTAGAACTAGAATGACTAGATCAAAAGGCCGGACATGTGAAATGACTAGATCAATATACAGGAGGCATTTTGGGTTTGAGTACTAGGGTTTTCAAAAAGTCCTCAGCTCTGTGATGTTTTGCAGTAATACAGATTGTCTATGATTTATTCCCTTGGTTATTGGGGTTTGAGTTGTTGGGATATCATTGGGTTAAATGTTTATGGGATTTAGCGTTGGCAGTTTGAGTCTTAAGGTTATATGGTTTAATTGTTCAGAATATCGGTTTTCTTGAGGCGATGGACCTCGGATTCGAATTCAGCGACCCAAAAATCGTATAATAAACATAGCCTGATCTCTGGTCACGAAAGTCTATTTATTTGTATGGCTGTGCTATTATTACTATTACACCATTATTTATCGAAAGTATAGTTTTTTCTACTACTAGAACGCTTTAACTATTATTGCCTGCATATGTTGATTGGAATTTATGCATTTCATCAGTCGTTTTTTAAAGATATACATACATTCTGTCAAAAAGTATACGGAATTTGTCAATAAAACACAATACATTCAATTAATCATCAAAATTTATTTTGCCACCTTCAAAATAGGCTCCATTGGAAGCAATACACGTTTTCCAACGAATAATCCTGCTACCAAACGCTTATTCTGGTATGGACTACAATTCCTTCAGCAATGTTTGTTTTATGGTTTTGGTCGACTGGAAACGTGTTCCACGAAGTGGTAATTTGAGTTTGGGAAAGAGGAAAAGTCAACAAAGGCCATATCCGGAGAGTGTGGTGCCTTGACAATTATTGCTTTATGTGCTAGTTCATTATCGAGGTACAAAATCCAAGAATTGTTCTTCCAATTTCTCTTGATTTTTTGGGACGGATACTATCTCTCTCTCAAACGCCTCATAACACCCAGATAATTATTTGTTGACTGTTTCTCTGTTCGGAAGGAATTATGTGTAACAACAGAAGAAGAAAATAGTCAACATGAATTTGATTTTTAATCGACTTTGACGCAATTTTTTTGGTTTCGGCTCATTAGAAAAGCGCCATTTCGAGGCTTGTTTACTCGTTTGCATGTCAATCTCGTAAATCTTTCTAAAGAAAATTCAGCTCTGTTGGAACCAGCCATGCTCTGACGCGTTTCATATCCAAAGTATATGATTATTTCATATGCCAGTTGTCTCAAACTATAGTGATGGTTTGCAAGCACCCTTTCCTTCACTTTTTTGCCACCAGAACGTGGCAAATCATCGACTACTTCTCGACCATGTTTGAATGTTTTCTATCATTCGATAAAATTGAATTACTGTACGTCTCTCTCGACATTTTCAACGATCCAGTTCAAGAAATTCCGTTGGTAGCACAAAATTTTAGGCAAACTCTCTTCAATAACATTATCCATAATAAAAATCACAAAACACAGTTTAAGTAGCCTAACAAAATTAACAGGTGTAAACAAACTACTTGACAGATCGCTCTCAAACTTCGCGTCAGAGTAAGATACAGTGGTACCAACTTTCCACCAAAAAATTAAATTTAAATCTACTTTACGCGGAATATTTGAAAGCCAAATTCCAGATACTCTTTTGACAAAATATAGATCACATTATGATCTATTTTTTAAGTCGCTTATTACTACTGACATCCCATTATTTTTCGAAGGTATAGATCAGCAGTACAGTTTACTTTTCTAGATGTTACTAGTAACAATTGACACTGATTCAATCACTGTATGATCTGTTACTTTTACTGATTGAAAGTATTTGTTAGCAGTATGATATAATAATACTATTATTGGTGATGCTCAATAACCAGTGTGATGTGTAAATCTGCTCTTTTATAGTATTTCCGAAGTCAGTTGAACATGTATAAAAACGCTTAGCAATAAAATTTAATGAGTTTCATAGGCATTCCCAAAAGAGTTTTCTGCTAAAGATAAAAAATTATAATAATTTGTATATAATGTGTAGAAAATTTCTATTATATGTTCATTTTTGTTTC
Organism: Anoplophora glabripennis; assembly: GCF_000390285.2. Taxonomy (NCBI): domain Eukaryota; kingdom Metazoa; phylum Arthropoda; class Insecta; order Coleoptera; family Cerambycidae; genus Anoplophora; species Anoplophora glabripennis. The sequence continues at coordinate 44,351 of NW_019416271.1, read as the reverse complement.
ATATTTATATTTGACCAACAGCATATTTTAATTATTTATGCCCTCAAAAAATTTTATTATATTGACGGTAAATTTCGTTTTGTTCCGTTTCAAAAGGTCTCCAATTATGCCATGTTGTAATAATATCAGTAAACAAAATATCCCTCTTATTTCTCCTTTTCGCAATTGTAATATTAATGATTAAGAGAAGGTGCCTGTAATAAATTAAAATTACCTGAATCACACCAAATTTCGCATTGCTGCACTGCACTGCTGGGCCATTTGTCGACAACCTCTTGGTTCTTCAATTGAGATGGGAAAGACTATAACTACAGTGAATATACGTCAGAAACATACTTTTTTGCGAGTCATTAATGCTCATTGACTATGATTCACTACTGCTTTCGAATGTAGATCAACAGTATGATCTATTTGATTAATAATCTTTTTGTTTATAATTTTCATTTTAGCACTAGTTTCGAGGATGTAGATCAACAGTATAATGTATTCTTTTAATTTCGATTAATATAAACTAGCCAAAATAATCAATTTTTACATTGGCTATGGCTCACTATTGCTTTCATATATAGATCAACAGTACGATCTATTATTTTGATTAATAGTTATTTGGACACTATTTTCAAAATTATACATCAACAGCATGATCTGTTCTACTTTAATTATTTCCATTATTCTCTCATTATTTTCAAAAAAAACAGATCACCAGTATGATCTACTCTTTAGATTAATAATTTTCATTTAACTACTTATTTAGAAGATGTAGATCAACAATATCGTCAGTTCTTTTAATTTCTCATTATTATTGCTGCCTTCAAATGTAGATCAATACTACGGCTTATCATTTTGATAGATGAATTCTGCCACTATTTTTCCAGGAAGTAGATCTATCTTCAAAGTTTGTTATTACCATTGTTGTCCCATTATTTCTCAGCAGTATAATCTACTTTTTGGCTTTTACTAGTACCCATTGCTATTGGTCAATATTATCTTAACATGTAGATCAACAGTATAATACACTTTTTTGATTAACAATTTTCAATTTGATATTAATTTCGAACATATAGATCAACAGTTAGATCTGTTGTTTTAATTTCGTTGAATATAGACTAGTAATATGACCTACTAGTATGATTAAAGTAACAGTATGATCTATTCTTCAAAACTGATTATTCCTGTTGTTTTCCCATTCTTTTTCGAAAGCACAGATCAGCTTTATGATATACTTTCCCATTTTCATATTGTTTTGGGATCTAGATCAACATGTGATGTGTTTTAACTGAGAATTTGAATTATGTTGTTAATTTTCGAGGATGCAGATCAACAGTATGATTAATTCCAGAAATACTAACTGAAATTAAACATTGTGCACTTATATAGAGAAGTATTTAAGACTTGTTCCTCAACAAGCTTCTGTTGTTTAAAGTAGCTATCTAGTATTCTTCATTAATAACAAACTGATCATATGTAGATCAATAGTTGATCTACAATTTTGGTTGACGGAAATTAAATACTGTACATTCACTGTCGTCTAAAATATGTTCCTGTGTTCTGTTTCCTTAACAAACTATCTAGTTTTCCTAATTAACATTAACTCATTATAGATAGCACCATCTAGCTATTTCCAAATTGTAGATTTCCGATACACCAACAATCAAACCTGTACCAACATTGTATATCGCACTAATTCCGTCCAGTTATTTTGAACTAAGAATTCAAGAGTCCTCAGCGAACGCCCAGAGTAAGACATTGTCACCTGCCATGCCGCGCTCGGCGAATAAATATAGAAATCTTTGATTAGAACCGAGGCGATTGGGAGCGACACTCGGATAGGTCGTCGCGGATGATGCACTGTTGGACAGGTGCGCCAGAGACGCGTCGATTAAATTTTCGAGTGAATCGCAATAAGTCACAATGTAAATGGTACGCGTATCTTTGAGGATGGTGGCTCGATTCATGGATTACTCTTATAAATAGGTTTTATTTTAAACGTACGAGTTGTGGCTCTCGTTCTGGCGTGCAGAAATTGTTTTAATCTTAAGCCGCGGTGGAATTGATGCTGAGGCAAGAAAATGGATGGGAAGATTATGGGAATATTCATACCATAGCAGATTTCAGTATTAACCAGTTAAGATGGTATAGACGTTACAGATAAGAAATGATTTCAAACAAAGATACTTAACCGGATACTACTGGTTCATATAGGGTGTTAATGAACTTATGTCGAAAATTTAAAGGGATCAAAAAGGGGCAAAAACTGATCTCACAAACTTGTATCGTAGGTTTAAGATCATAGAGAAAAAAGCTAATTAAAAATGTGTTTGAAACTGTTTTGGAACTGCTGAAATACATGTACTTTATCACAGCGAGTTACTAACAAAGAATTCTGTAACACTTGTTACAAATATGTAGGTTTTTTATGAAGCCGGACTGTATTCGAAAGTCGATTTGTAAAACATTGTTCTAGTGATTGCTGTGTTGTTTTTCGATAGTACATTTAATAGCCGTATTTACAAGTTTTCTTTTGAAAATTACGCATTTATTTAGCAATCGCGAATATTATGATATGCTCATAAATTATGACGAAGCAAACGAAAATGCTCATAAATAAATTTCTTTTTGATCTTTGATAAACAGTATATAAGTTTATGCACTTATCTGTTAAAAGACCAATAATTATTAGCATTATTAGCATATTATTTTCTTGAATTTCTCGCTTGCATAAATAAATTTAAACACGTTTCAAAGTATTGAATGAAGAAAAGTATTGCAAACTTACACCTGGTAAGTACTCGGAATATCAAAGGTATTTTTCGAAAAATTAGCCCGGATGTCCCAGTACATTTAGTGTAAATGACGGTTAACTTTGATCGGCTATAACTACGTAATTAATTGACCAATCGATCCGTTTTTTTTAAATAAGCGTCTTTCCAAGAACTTTCTAATTGTTTATAAGTACAAAAATTTGACCAATGTTTAAACAAGTGCGAAAGCTCTCCTAATTGACGGATTCGAATTTTTCAAAAAGCGTTTGAAAGTTTGAGAGCCCTTCTATATGTGATTAAATTTTCAAGTATCTAAGGGCCTTGGTTTTTGCTGTGCAAAATTTTGAAAATTTGCAAATTTTTTTTCAAAATCTGTATTGCAAAATTATTATGCAAAATCTATCGAACCGATTTTGATGAAATTTGGTGTGATGATTCTACATAACATGAAGTTTTCTTGAGCCANTCTTAAGCCGCGGTGGAATTGATGCTGAGTAAAGAAAATGGATAGGAAGATTATGGGAATATTTATACCATAGCAGATTTCAGTATTAACCAGTTAAGATGGTATAGACGTTACAAATAACAACGATTTCAAACAAAGGTACTTAACTGGATACTACTGGTTCATACAAGTTGTTAATGAACTTATGTCGAAGATTGAATGGGGTCAAAAAGGAGCAAAAACTGATGTCACAAACTTGTATCGTAAGTTTAAGGTCATAGAGAAAAAAGCTAATTAAAAATGTGTTTGAAACTGTTTTGGAACTGCTGAAATACATGTACTTTATCGCAGCGAGTTACTAACAAAGAATTCTGTAACACTTTTTACAAATATGTAGGTTTTTTATGAAGCCGGACTGTATTCAAAAGTCGGTTTGTAAAACATTGTTCTAGTGATTGCTGTGCTGTTTTTCGCGAGTACATTTAATAGCCGTATTTACAAGTTTTCTTTTGAAAATGACGCATTTATTTAGCAATCGCGAATATTATGATATGCTCATAATTTATGACGAAGCAAACGAAAATGCTCACAGTGTTAAATAAATTTCTTTTTGATCTTTGATAAACAGTATATAAGTTTATGCACTTACATGTTGAAAGACCAATAATTATTAATGATAGGCACTTGAAAATATGCTAATTGTTTTTTAAATCGCGAGACATCGATTTAAAAAAAAACATCAAAATCGGACCTCTAGAAGTTGAGATATTAAAATTTTTTAAGCGCGTCGCGATTTTGAACTCGCCACGCTCTGCTTCCACCACCACCACCACCACCTGTACGATTTTCTTGAATTTTTCGCTTGCATAAATAAAAAATAAATAAACACGTTTTAAAGTAGGTTGCCAATGAAGAAAAGTATTGCAAACTTAGACCTGGTAAGTACTCGAAATACCAAAGGTATTTTTCGAAAAATTAGCCCGGATGTCCCAGTACATTTAGTGTAAATGACGGTTAACTTTAATCGGCTATAACTACGTAATTAATTGACAAATCGATCCGTTTTTTTTTAAATAAGCGTCTTTCCACGAACTTTTAAAACCTATTTTAAAAAATTTGATTTGGTTGAATATTCACAGTCATTCTAATTGTTTATAGTACAAAAATTTGACCAATGTTTAAACAAGCGCGAGAGCTCTCCTAATTGGCGAATTCGAATTTTTCAAAAAGCGTTTGAAAGCTTGAGAGCCCTTCTATATGTGATTAAATTTTCAAGTATTTAAGGGCCTTGGTTTTTGCTGTGCCAAATTTTGAAAATTTGCAAATTCTTTTTCAAAATCTGTTTTGCAAAATTATTATGCAAAATCTATCGAACCTATTTTGATGAATTTTGGTATGATGATTCTACATAACATGAAGTTTTTTTGAGCCAAGTATGAAGGTCCCATACCCAATTTAAAGACCCCAAAAAAATTCCCTAAAAAGTAATGTTTTTTAACCCCATATTTGGTGATTTTTTCGACTTTTACAATAATAATCATAATTCATTCGATTTGTAACTAGTCATATTCTATAAAAAATTTAATTACAAACAGTTTTTTCCTCTTCCGTTTTGGCCTAAAATCAACTCTTGAAAAGATACATAATTAAAGAGGAAGAAAAATATAACATTTTTCGATTTTTTTAAAGATATTGTGCCGCCAAAAGTTAAGCCACCGTTTTTTTATGCGCATAGAAAAATGTTCATTTCTAGTGATATTTGAAAGCCAAAAAGCCAAAAATCTCCGTGGATATGGACTTTTTGAAAAGATATCGTCTGGACTATTACTGCATGACGGAGCCCCCGCTCGCTTTTTGGGAGAGTACTCTAAACATTACTTAGCAGGCTAGTTAGATAACCCTCCCCCCCCTGGTCTCTTCTGTGTGAAAAGTGCTTTTGTATTATACGGAAGTTCGTCACATCGACTAACGCTTGCGAGCAAATGGTGGATACATAGAACATCTTCTATGAAAATCAGCAGTTCTCAAAAAGTGACTCCTTGCAATGTTGAGATGTATGTCAGATTTTAAAATTACATGTTACTCAACACAAATCCGTGTATTTACCTCATTTTGAGATAACGGACCTGTGGCAAAAATATTTGTCATAAGTTCATTAACACCCTGTATATGGACAAATGTTAGAAGCGACTTGGTTAGCGCTTAAGAATGCAATTCCTTCAAATACGTAAAAGGCAATTAGAATGATCGATCTATAGGTCAGACCAAATAGTTGATGATGCAAGACTGAAATTTAGTAAGACATAGTTTTCTCACGAAAAATTTAAAGAAAATCGAAACATTCGAATTATTTTGGGGGACGACTTGGGAAAAACCTATTATAACATATTTAAAAAATATTAGTGTTCGACAAAATTTTCATTTTGACAAGGTTTAATTGGAAAAGTCTATACAAAATCCGTATATCATCATTTTACACTCAATAATTTTTATGAAGGCAAATAGACACAGACACCTTTGAATTGAAAAATTTCATACTTTTTTATTTCGATTAAGATATAACTGAAAAATACGTTTGAAAATATCAGCAACTGTTAGTTTTTACAATATCAAGTATGTTTAATAGAAGAGTGGTGTGACACATGTAAGGTTTAATCGTTCGTGAAAAATTAACCAATTATATTTAATTATTCTTTAAACGATATTGTTCCCCAGACACTGTTTAAAGAGTCAAAAACAAATGTTTATTTCTACAATTATATCAGATTTTCGGCTAGTTGCATTATTTATATCACAATAATAAATGATAGTCATTCCTCTGGAATATCTGATTTCATGGATTGTCTTTAAAAATAGAATTTATTTTTGTTGTGGAATTCACGTATATGAATCATAGTTATTCCTACTCTAATTTATATAAATGTTTGAAGAATTTTAATTTATAGAAATATTTTAATCTTAAGAAACGAAAGAAAAACTGAAAGAATTATCCCTATATATTTTATCTAGAGAGGATCCAAATATAACCACGTCATTTGGATGCCAGATTCCTGTCGATGAAGACCAAGAAAACCTTAGGTATGCTTGGAAAATTTATCTTGTTCAAATAAAACAATTACGCTAGTATCTCTACCGTTATACACATATAAAAAACAAATAAAAATAAATTAAAAAGCATACATTATTTTGATGATTTGCTAATTTAATTGTTCATGCTTTGTTTTGAGGCACAACAGTTTGGTCATTGAAATTTACTGACTAATATAACATTGCAGAAGTTTATAGTGCTAGATATATTCTAAATAATTCTGCAGACAAACTTAGTTGCTCTGAATCTTGCATGTTTAATGAATATTCATCAAAAAAATTATACTTAATTTTTATACTGATTCGCAGCCAAGAACAATAATTTGATAAATAATAAAGTAATTATATGAATCACTTGCCAATCAACGTCAGATTTCTATATAAAAAAGGTATAATAAAACTATAATTGGATTTTTTCTGCGTAAATGTTTACAAGAGGGAATTAACATTTTCACGGAGTTTGTCCATGATGATTCCTACAAGTTTATTATTATTCTAACCAGCACCTGGACCTTGAAATTAATATTAAGACTGTCAATCAAGCCTCGGTAACTTGCAATAGTTTAACGTTTAATTAACATAACATTGGATCTTACAGACAATATTGCCTATTCTTCACCAAATATTTTCATCACTTTATATTAATATATTTGCTGGCAACTCCTGATATGTACCAGATAAAACTTTACATATGTTTTCCAAAATGGTGTATCCTGGATTTTTTCCAACACTCTTTGCATTTTTTCTTTTATCGTAGTACTACGGAAATAAAGGCGTCTGTAAGTTCATAGAAAAGTACAGTCTTCAGCGCTGGACGAGGCATAGCTCTTCAAATGTCTTGGCACTTTAGTTTTGTAACAAGAATTTATAATGCGTTCACATACAGTACAAAACAGATCATTTCCTTTAATACGTATGTCCCTGTAACTTTCGGGATCACTGTCAAACCACATTTGAAATAATTCCCGTCTATTTTCTCTTCTGGCATTTTACCTCACTTTTCCCCCCAACTAATAGTTGTTAATGTAAATTATGTTACTATTTATAAATAATTATTTAAATACACACGTTGAATACAATTTACAGCAGACGTAAAAAAAGGTATCGACGCGACACTAACTACTACAAGGTTCCGTAAATAACGGAACAGTACAAACCGCGAGTCAGCTGTGAAGGCCACCGACCCCTGCGCCGGCTCTGTTAGACTCTGCGCGTGCACTAAGCCTAGGGATAATGGTGACATCAAACTGGTACTATTTTAGTTGTTTTGAAGAAATAAAAAGGTTAAAATTTCTTACCAATTTGAATGTACATATTAATCGAGTTATTGCAATAGAGAATTACAGGGTAAAATTACAGGCAAATTACGTTAAACTTAAGCGAAATGTAGATGCATTCAATGTAAATTTCAATTATAAAAGACTCACCCAGTGATATCTAATTTAAAAAATCAATTAGCTACTGGTGTGTTTTTGAACTTTTATTTTTCCATTTGTTAGGATATTAATTATTGAAAATTTTGTGAAATTTATAATTATTTAAAAAATAAAAACTATTGCCTAAAAAAACGAGCACAACTAGCACAGTTGTTGCGACAGATTCATCGACTCTACTAAAATAGTTCATCATTACGACACAACCCGTCTTTCTTGAAGCAGGTTAAGGTTTAGCAATCCTTACACAACCCAAATTTCAGATAATTTTTCGAAACAGCACTTAATAACGTGCATTATATCAGTCCAGATTTAAAAGTTCGCATAGCTCGTCTCTTGCCAAAACTTTTTACCAACCATTTAGCATAATTAACACCTAGCTAGAGCGTGATTCAGCTGGTCAGTATTTATGATACTATTATTATTGTTACTTATCCGCCGCCGTGGTGATTTATTTTGAGAATGCGACGTTCATTTGTCAACGTATCGGTAGACCTATATCGACACCGAAACGCTCGTGAACGCAGGCAGCAACGAACTAGTCACGCTGTAAGAATTTTTGAACTACAAACGTACAAGGAACGATTTTCTTTTAAAAAAAGTTACTTAAGTCTTGGTTCACTTGTCCTTTTAATAAAAAAAAATTAAAATGAAGAGAAAAAGGTATTAATAATAGTAGAAATAAAGCGTTTTCCTTTAAAGGCGCTTGAACTTTAAATTTAAATAAAACAAGTGTATGAGATATTAAAATGTTTTTATTTGAAAGAGTATTTGATTAAATTATGAATGGAATATAATATACATCGCCCAAATAATCGCCTCGGCTTTGCTTGTCGTGCAGAAGATCCATTGTTGCATGTGTATGGCACATAGCGCATCTTATTGCACATGTCATTTAGATCCACATTTTCCAATTTAGGCCATTGATAGGTCTTATGTGGATTATTATCTCCCCAAATGCGAAAATTTTGCGTGTTGACATAGCCATTCATCCAAAAATGGACCTTCTCAGTAGAGATGATTTTCCATCCGAAATCGGAGTGCCCTTCCAACTGCTCCAGAACCCAGTTAGAAAATTCTCGACGCTGCTTATGGTCGTTTATCTTCATTCCTGAGTCAATTGAATTTTGTACGGGTGCTGGCCCAAGTTCCGACGCAAAATTCCCCAAGTATACCGAAAAAAAAAAGTATTTGGATCAAATGAGCAGATACTTTTAAATGAAATTATTTGCCGTAATTATTATTTCAAATGTATATACTTTCGTCAAATTATGTGAAATATTTGATGTATCCTATAATTTTTCTTAGAATTTATATTATTTGTAAATATATATACATAATTTAATTCAAATCTTTTGTAGTTTTGAAATTTATTATCTCGGACTTTAGCTACAATATCTCTTATTGTTCATCAAAATAGCAAACATGATTGTTTCAAAACTACCAGTTCCTTAAAATATAACGAGCGTTCAAATAAAAAAGTGGTCAAGTTGGTTCTGAAAATTTGGACGTAGGGCGTAGCGTATAGCAAATGAACTTAGACACAATATACATTTTCGCTATATCGCCGCT
>NW_019416271.1:0-35017 GCF_000390285.2 Anoplophora glabripennis | reverse complement strand
TAGTATTAATGTAGGAATTATTCAAGACAAATGTAGCATATTATAATCAAACTTATATCTTCTTGAAAGAAAATTGTAGGTCACAGAATGGCGTAGATGGGAAGTAGCACGATAGATGGAGCCAACACTAACGCTCTGTGTATACTCATCTCTTTATGAGTAACTCAGATGATAAGCAGCTGGATTCTAATGACATAATGATAAGTCCCAAACCAACCTAGGTCTGGTTGGTTAAACTTAGTAAGCAGTAACTCGGATTTGAGTAAAACTCACTCATTTCTGATGCAATAGTTTCACTCAGTTGTACTCATACTGATAGAGTGAAAATTTCATTCAATCGGGTGATTGATACATTATTGAGTAAAATTGAGCGAAATTTGAGTGAAATTTTTTACAGTGTTAAATTAAGTGAAAATGAATAAAGGATTATATTACTTAACAACTAGACATCTCTAAGGAACCAGAAATAGTACCTTTTGTTTTTCAGCATATCTTTTTGTTTGTAGATACTTTAAGAAAACGCAGATGTACCTGTATAGAAAAATTCAGTTAATTTCACTAATTTTAGTATCATTTATGTAACAATTTCTGTACTTACGCAACTGAGTGAAATATATCACCACTCTAATGAGTACAACTAAAATTTTCTGAGTGAAACTATTACAACCGAAGTGAGTATATTATTGTTTTTAATTATTGTAATCAAACCACTGCATTTAAACATAATTTTCACCCAAAAAAAAAACGGATTAACGCACACTTCTCCAACACTACACGCCACACGCAACGCCACGAGATGGCCTGGGGATGATAGCAATAGATAAAGACAACGCACGACAACCATAGAATGGGGTGGGGTCACTCAATGATGAGGACATTTACTCCGATTTAGCTACAAGTGTACCAAATACGAGTTCATCTGCAGAATTTATTTTACGGGTGCCTATATTTGAGTGAAAGTACTCAGTTTTAGTTCAAATATTATCACAAATAAGTAAAATTATCAAATCACTCACACCGATTTTTTTCAGTGTAATATTCATAATGCACGTAATATTAATTACACGATCAAAGATGTCAGCCTACGATATTTTGAGAAAACAAATGAAGGATGTCCACGAAATTATGAAAAAATTATCGCCCGACGTTTCGCGTAGGATGTTCTAAATATGCCTCCTATTGGTCCAAAATGTGACGATAATCAATATTACTTTATTATTCTCTTAATATTCATAAATATTTATACATAGAACAGTCATTTTTACGACAGAATTTTAAATATTTAATGCAATACGCAGCGGGAGCCATCCCAATTTGTCAGGGTACCGTTAAGTTAATCATCCATTTCTATAAATACATTTTTATTGCCCAGTTTATATCGTCAATATAATTTATACGCCGCTGAATTATTCTAATTTATTATTGTTCCTAGCGAAACCCACCTGTATCATTAAAATATAATGGAATATGAAATACGCGCAGCCTTATGCCCAACTTCGATTTGTGTGCCTGGGTAATATCGTAATATTCTGCGTTATAAATTCCGACAGAAATACTTTCATGCATCTCTACGTAAATACAGGAAATAGTAGTGTAGATATAAAAGCTGTTCGACTCAAAATAAAACTATATCACTGTAAAACCTATTTAATTCTGCTAGAAATCTTTGACCCGATAGATTAATCAAGTGGTTGTAATTTATACAGGGTGTTAAAGAACTTATGTCATATATTTTTGCCACATATCCGTTATGTCAAAATGAGGTAAATGCACGGATTTGTGTTGAGTATAATGTAATGTTAAAATCTGACTTCCTCAACATTGCAAGGAGCCACCTTTTGAGAACTGCTGATGTTCATAGATGTTCGATGTATCCACCATTTGCTTGCACACAAGCTTCAGCGCGACGTATCCAATTCGCTCGCACGCATTGCAGCGTTGCCATGTTCACTGACAATTGTTGCTGAAAGTCACTGCGACGTATTTCGTGCGGATTTTCGATAGTCCAGTGGTGAGTGTTGTGGATTTTATGTATACCATTTCGACTGAAACATGCTTCATCTGTAACAAGTATTTGCGCTGTATGGGTGCAACTGAGCTTCTCGGAATGTCCCCCACACAACAGGATGCGAAATATTTACCTGCTATGCGATATTTCTGGTGCTACGATACGGATCTTCTTCGACGAGATCTAAAATCATCTCCTCGACATTTAAGATTCTTAATTGTACTTGACCGGTGTCTAAAACTCTTTACGCTACAGCAACAAATGTTCGCGGTGCTAGGGCACGTCGTTTAGAATATATTTTTTTCAATTCAATTCAATTTATTACAAACATAGGACAAATATAATAATACATATATGTACATGTATATAACCTAAACCTAACAAATAATCAATCAACTAATATCTCATATTGAGATGAGTCACCTAAGCTTAGCTTGTTCTGTGCATACATCTCAAATATGTACAAAATAACCCACTACAATATAATACAATATGAGAGCAGTGATGAGAGATTAACAAATTATTTTTTAGTAGCTAGTAAGTAATCTATTTTGTTATTTACATGTCATNTTCCTAGCGAAACCCACCTGTATCATTAAAATATAATGGAATATGAAATACGCGCAGCCTTATGCCCAACTTCGATTTGTGTGCCTGGGTAATATCGTAATATTCTGCGTTATAAATTCCGACAGAAATACTTTCATGCATCTCTACGTAAATACAGGAAGTAGTAGTATAGTATAATGGCTGTTCGAATCAAAATAAAACTATCTCAGTGCAAAACCTATTTAATTCTGGTAGAAATCTTTGACCCGATAAATTAATCAAGTGATTGTCACCTATACAAGGTGCTAATGAACTTATGTCAAATATTTTTGCCACATATCCGTTATGTCAAAATGAAGTAAATACACGAATTTGTGTTGAGTATAATTAGGCTTTCTGGTTGAGACTTCTCGAAACGAGAATTCCCGGGAAATCTGGCCTTACTCGAGACGAGAGAAAAGTGTCGAGAAATCGAGAAATCGAGAAATTTAAAAATCACGCGCGTCTTTAGTTCTTGACTGGAGTTTTTGGATTAATTGTGCTTGTCTACCCCACTACAATACAATACAATATGAGAGCAGTGATGATATTACAAATTATTTTTTAATAGCTAGTAAGTATATATATTATAAACCACTTTAAGTTTATCGTAATTTTTTTATATATTCTTTTAGTTATTTTTTTACGAGTTTAATATTTGATGTATTTTTTACTTCTTTAGGTATTGAACAATTTAGAGCCGAAATATGAAAAAAATCTTTGTGTATGTTATATTCTACATAGTGGCACTTGCATATTATCATTATTTAATGTCCTGGTGTTGACATAACTTTTAACAAACATTGATAAGTATATAACTTTCTAAATTCAAACAAGCCACTTTCCATATACCTACAATAATTCCGTAGAATACCGCCTTTCTTTTTTGAATAATATTTTCACTAATGTATTCGGTGTTACTTGTAGCATCTGCAAATGACATTCATACAAACCACCCCACACAGTAATACAGTATCTAATAACAGATTTAGCTAAAGCATCATAGACCGTCAATATGATTTTTTTATTTAAAATATTTCTTATCTGATAGAATTTATATATTAATCCTCTTAATCGCTTTACAATATATTGTAATATAACACCACCCTAGGTTCGACAAAAAATAAGTAAACGTAGTTGTGGCCAAAAATATGTGATCGTCATAAGGAATCCCTACGTTGTATGTATTTAATTTTTTATTGACCGGAAGGCGCTGGCTACTAACTTTGTAGAGGGGATGTATGGTTTAATTATATAAAACAAAAGCAGAGTAAATACACCTAACCTTTATTTACATACAATTCAAATTAAACATGTGACAAATAGAAAGAACAACAAAAACATTAACAACCATTTAACATAAAAGGAGAGTGCCAGGCTCACCTAGAGCTCCTGTGGGGAAAGAGCATGGCAGAGAAACCCACGATCGTTGCTCTTACCACCCAAATATAAATACAAAACAACCGCTAACCAAAGGCATAAATTAAGAACCTTTGCTAATGATAAATAAGACCTGTCTCATTTAATGTGTCACTAAATGTCATCTGTTACCTCATATTAGTCATACACACTTCCAAGTAAAACTGAAGAGGTTTGGTGTTAGTTAGCCGGCAGAGCCGGAAGGTACTGGAGTCCCATACGGGAGGCAATCCAGCTATAGTTGAGATTTCGGAAGATCCTTCATAACACTGGAGTCCCATACGGGAGGCAATCGAGCTTAATCCAGATTCGTTCCGCACGGGCGAAAATGTTAGTAAACTCAACAAGGCTCGTATAGACGTATGACATAAAGTGAGCACAAGAAATCAAAGAACAACCTAATCATGATAAAACAAGTTAAATGTGAAACAAAGAAGTCGTTAATGCAATATCTGGGCAGTCACGACAATATACATATTTTAACATGTAATAAATAATGAGCAATCTATAATAATAATTGTAACAATTTTATATTAGAAAAATATACGCCCCTGAGCGTAAGACAATGAAGGCTAAACATATACAGAATTATTATCATGAAACATCTATATTTTACGTATAACGTAATCGTGGCAAAAACAAGTTAGATGTGAAACAAAGAAGTCGTTATTGTAATGTCTGGCAATCAGGACAATACATATATTTTTAACATGAAATAAATAATGGGCAAACTTTAAGTATAATTATAACAATTTTACCTTGGAAAAATATATGCCCTTGAGCATAAAGCAATGGAAGCTAAACTTACAAAGAATTATTATCATGAAACATCTATAATCATCACAATCATAAGATTATATAGAACAATTAACAACAAAGTACTTAAAGAATATTACCTGCTAACTAATGACACTTTAACCAATTAACTTTTCACTACTTTGACACACTGCCCGCCGATCGTCTTACTGCCGATCTCCACACTGTTCGCACTTCAACTGACTATCTTCGACTATTTAGGCTTCCTTCCAGAATTTCCTACCTAAGTGCCTGTTTTTTGTGCTTCCTTCTATCGACCGTTAATATTACTTTTTCATTGTTATACAACACCCATGTAACAGATGACGTCGAAGTTGATAAGATAAGTACGGTTTTGCACAATATATTCTTTTAGTTCTTTTTTTACGAGTTTAATATTTGATGTATTTTTTACTTCTTTAGGTAATAGATTCAACAATTTAGGGTCGAAATATGAAAAAAATCTTTGTGTATGTGATATTCTACATAGTGGCACTTGCATATTATCATGATTTATGAAGATTACTGGTGTTGACATAACTTTTAACAAACATTGATAAGTATATAACTTTCTAATTTCAAACAAGCCACTTTCCATATACAATAATTCCGTAGAATACCGCCTTTCTTTTTTGAATAATATTTTCACTAATGTATTCGGTGTTACTTGTAGCATCTGCAAATGACATTCATACAAACCACCCNAGTAAGGAGTCAAAAAATCAAAAGATCAACGTTTTAAGCTAATTTTAATAGGGTAAAGGAAAAAATGGAACGGATGTAAACTAATTCATTAAATGTTCAAAATGACGGCCATTATTGTCCAGGCACATTCTTAGTCTCTTTAAAACGAATCACTCAAGTTTGCCAACGTGTGGTGTCGAATTTGCCGTAGCTCGATTCTGATCATCGCTTTAAGATCTTCCAGATCTGCTGGTCTTTCTTTGTAGATTATACTTTTTAAGTAACCCCACAAAAAATAATCACACGGATTGCAATCGGGTGACCTTACTGGCCATTTAATGCACCTCCGCGACCTATCCACCTTGCAGGAAACATTTGATTTAGATATTCTGTTATGGCCCTTCCATAATATGGAGGGGCTCCATCTTGCTGAAACCACATTTGCTGAATTGGACCTAGAGCCTCCAAAGCAGGTACAATTTGTTCTCTCAACAAATTAAGATATTTGTCGACAGTTAGGTTCACATCAATAAAAAATGATTCAGTAATATTATTTCCTAGTATACCTGTACCTGTCCAGACATTCGAGTTTCTCGTATCCAGTGAGGATTTTCTTGACACCAATATCGATAATTTTAATGGCACGTTATCTAATAACTCCGGCAAATGATTTTGCAAAAAATCTAGATATAAAGCATCGTCTAAGCGTCTAGGCAATTCAGAAAATCCTATTAAAGTGTCATTAACGATAACGGCCCACATGTTCACTGAAAACTGTTGCTGAAAGGCACTGCAACGTATTTCATGTGGATTTTCGATGGTCCAGTGGTGAGTGTTGTGGACATTACGTACACCATTTCGACTGAAACATGCTTCATCTGTAACAATTGAGAATTTCTTGCATGTTCCTGAAGCAATCAATCGCAGAAACATCAACGTAGTTGAAAATCCTCAGAACACGTTGAATATGAAAGGGATACAACTGAGCTTCTCGTAATGTCCGCCACACAACAGGATGCGAAATATATATTCGATATTTCTGGTGCTACGATGTGGATCTTCTTCGACGAGATCTAAAATCATCTCCTCCACATTTAAGATTCTTAGTAATTGCTCTGGGCCACCATCGCGACCTCGACGCGGTTGTACTTCACCGATGTCCAAAACTCTTTGCGCTACAGCAATGTTCGCGGTGCGGAGGCACGTCAGGATATCTTGCACGGTACACTTGACAAGCTCTGTGGACATTTTCGTTTGCTTCGCCTAAATTGTGAGCATCTCATAATATTCGCGGTTACTAAATAAATGCACCATTTTCAAAAAAAAAACTTGGAAATACGACTAGTAAATGTACTCTCGAAAAACAGCACAGCAATCACTACAACAGTGTATTACAAACTGACTTTCGAATACAGTCCTGCTTCATAAGAAACCTACAAACTCGTAAAAAGTGTTACAGAATTTTTTGTAAGTACTCGCCGCGATAAAATACATGTATTTCAGGAGTTCCAAAACAGTTTTAAACACATTTTTAATTAGCTTTTTCCTCTATGACCTTGAACTTCCGATACAAGTTTGTGACATCAGTTACCTTAGTTTTTGCTCCTTTTTCACCTTTTTAAATTTTTGACATAAGTTCATTAACACCCTGTATTCAACAATTTGTTAAAGATCGATTCGGTCAAAAATTGTTCAATGAAAAAACCTTTTAAAGTTTAGTTATTGCCAAGTTACATCTTGGAACCAGACTCTGTTACTCTTGGGACTATTAAAAAATGAATTTTATGAACATGAGAATAAAATATATCATCAAAGACGTGCGATGCCGCCTCATGTTCAAAATATGTCACCACATTAAAACGAATACCACCAAATTATACATCCAATAATAAAAAAATTCTCGGAATTAGTCACCGAAACAGTTGACATCACTCCCGATCGAAAACAAAGCAATAAATACACCTATTGATTTATTCATCCGAAAACAAAGGATGATGCCAAATCGCTGACCACTTCTCACTCAACAAGTGACGAACTTCCCGCGTGGTCGTCGATTTAAAAAAGACAAATTGCCCGATACCTAAACACCGACTCTGTAGTGATATATTCGCTACAACCGTTTCGATGTGTCGAATAAATTAATTATCGAGAACGCCATGGCGTCAAATAACGAATTTAAATTGTGACTAAACAGGAAACGTTAACGAATCTGTCCAGAAACAGCTAACTGAACATTATTTGAACTATTAAATTATTGTCGGGAATTAAAATCCATCGGGTACAAAAAAAATTGTTACATTAATTTTACACACCCAGTATGAACGAGATATAACATGGACACCGATTTTCAATGAATGTGCCTTCAATACGGCCCGCTATTTTGCAGGTACTATGAAAGCAAAACCTGGGAAACAACTGCTATGGGAAAATAGCTGGATGATTCCTCACATTTGGCATATTGATTAATAAGTTAGAAACCGGTATATGTCTGGTGGTTCTGCTGAGGGACTGTCCTAGTGGTTTACTAGATATTGCGGAGGTAATGCAAAGCTGATGGGAGCGTTAGTCAGCAGAGTAGTTGTTTCACGTAATAACATCATTTAAAAATTTTATATGGCCGTTTGAGAATATTACAAAGAAATAGTTTAATATTTGATTTACTCCGATATCGAATGTTACATGGTGTAGAATGGGACTAAAATGCTTCTATTTATTGTGCTAGTGAAGTTTGAAGTTGAATGAAAGTTAAATCATCTCAGGAATTGAAGATAGTCTGAGGTATTTTGGCAATCCAAAGATTAAAGGTCCTGCTTGATTCTCTAATTTCAAGAAGTGAGGTTTTTGAGTAAAGTGCCATTTTTAATCCAATGCAACTCACACTGTTGCCAATGTAATTTGACACTGTGATTGTACCTAGATTTGATACTTCTGACATGTATTAAATCATAGTTATACAGGATGTAAGAAGTTTGACTGCCATTATTTACATTAGAGTAATCATAAATGAACAAAAAAGTTATATATTACGGGGGCATAAGAACAGTTTTTAAAATACAGCGAGTATTAATATTAGGGAGTTTCATCACACCGTAACAACAGCGCTTAACCTGATGTTACACAGCTGATGTACACCACGTTTGTACGCGGCAGACTTGTCCTACGGAATAACAAAAATGTAAACAACTATTATTGTGAAACATTTTGTAAATTTCAAGAAATTTGTTGAAAAACAATTATTCTTGTACGGAATAACAAAAAAGTGACAAACTTTGTATTTTATGGTATTGTATGCACAAAGTTATGTAAATATTCCTTAATTAATCGAACTATTGTACATCAAGTTGGAGACTTTGATAATTTTTTTCTCAGAAATGGTTGAGTTTAGGACCCATGTCATATATGGTTTGTTTTTTATTTTAATTTATTTTATCGTCTGTTAAAATTAAGACAGTCAAACTTCTAACGCCCTGTACAAAATAAGTTTATTTTTTAATTAGTAAAGTAAGTTAAATAAAATAAAAAGGCAATTTACTAACTTGAAACTAGGGATAAATATATAAATTTAAAAAAAAATTGAATATAACGAAACTACAGGATGTTTTGTATAGTGTATTTTATTCCTTCAGGTTTAAAAACTGCATTTTGTCCCTTAATAAATATGTGATATTGTGTACGTGGGTGTTATACAATAATGAAAACGTAATATTGACAGTTGGTAGAAGGAAGCACAAAAGCAAACGCTTAGGTGGGGAATTCTGGAAGGAAGCCTAGATAGTTGAAGTGAGAACAGTGTGGAGATGGGTAGTAAGACGATCGGACGTTAACCGGTATTAATTAGCAGGCAATATTCTCTAAGTACTATGTTGTTAACTGTTCTATGTAATCTTATGATTGTGATGGTTAGGTGTTATGTTTGAGATGTTTCAATAATTCTGTGAATGTTTAGCCTTCATTGTCTTATGCTCAGAGGCGTATATTTTGCTAACGTAAAATTATTACAATTATTATTAAAGATTGCTCATTATTTATTACATGTTAAAATATGTATATATTGTCGTGACTGCCCAGATATTGCAATAACAACTCCTTTGTTTCACATTTAACTTGTTTTGTCATGATTACGTTGTTCGAAAAACAACTAAGAAAGCATTTCTTGTGCTCACTTTATGTCATACGCATATAAGAACTTTGTTAAATTTACTAACATTTTCGCCCGTTAGGAATGAACCTGTAAAAAGAATAATTAAATACAAAAAAAAAGAATTGCTAAAACAGATCTTCCGAAATCTTAACTCATAACTGGATTGCCTCCCGTATGAGACTCCAGTACCTTCCGGCCCTGCCGGCTAACTAACACCAAACTTCTTCAGTTTTACTTGGAAGTGTGTATGTCTAATTCGAGTGAGGTGACATTTAGTGACACATTAAATAAGTCAGGTCTTATTTATCATTAGCAAAGGATCTTAATTTATGCCTTTTGTTAGCGATTGTTTTGTATTTATATTTGGGTAGTTAGAGCAACGATCGTGTGTTTCTCTGCCATGCTCTTTCCCCACAGGAGCTCTAGGTGAGCCTGGCACTCTCATTTTATGTTAAAAGTTGTTAATGTTTTTGTTGTTCTTTCCATGTGTCACATGTTTAATTTGAAAACTGTTGTATGTAAATAATAAAGTTACGTGTATTTACTTATTTTATAAAATTAAACCATACTTCCCCTCTTTAAAATTAGTAGCCAGCGCCTTCCGGTCAATAAAATAAATAGATGCATACAACGTAGGGATTCCTTATGACGATCACATATTTTTGGCCCCAACTACGTTTATTTTTCTTTTTTTTTATCGAACCCAGTGTTGTTATACTACAATATCTTAAAAACTCTTCTTCTCCGTAGGATGTTTGACTGTATAGTTTTTCAGGTCTGTAGAGGATAGTGTAGTTAGAACTGCTATTTTATCTAGACTTTAATTTTTTCATAAATTTTGACACTATAAAGAATAGATATTTTATCGAATTTTGTGAAGCACAACACAAAATGTCTGTCGGTGTAAAAACAGCCACATCCAGAAATGTATGTAGGTAGAACTATAATCGATAAAGTCGTGGTCAATAGAAACAACCTAACATTAAATAAAAATGTTTTGGAATTATTATTTGTCATTAAATAGTTTTAGGTATAACAGAGCTGCTGATAACAATAAAATAATTGCAATCACTAATTAAGAACTACTTGACAATTATGGGGATGAAATGTGGAGCAAAATTAAAAAAAATTGGAATATATTAACATAACATAATTATCTTTTGATCGTTAAGGAATTTTTGTACCTACATTATGTACTAATTAATGTGAAATATAATTAATTGTCTGTATTGACCACGAATTTATCGACTATAGTCCTACTATATTTGTGGATATGGATGCGCTCAAACAGGCAAATTTCTAAATGAAGGAAGATTAAAGGCAGTTAGCGTTTGAGTAGTACTATTCTTCCAATTAGGGAGATTCCACATATTTTTCTATCGAACCTAACTTTTCTAATTACAACGATATGCGATGAAGTGTAAATATCCCGACATTGCTTTTTTAAATATGACCCATTTTATTATATAATCTTCCAGGGCAAACAAACATCCCGTTTCACTAGTTTTACTCATTCCCATTGACAATTACAGTATTCGCAACCAAAGGAGTGTGGTTCATATGTTTATATTTTCGTATCTAAAGCGTCACTGCGGTACGACATCCTCATCTAAATGAAAAAAATAGGACAGTGATAACGTCAGCGGCATAATAACCGACTAATAATCTAAAATAATTTTGCATATCGGTCATTGACTAATATCAGAGTAAACTGATAAAAGTTGTGGAATTAACAAAGGGTTTTTACATATTTGCAATGGTTTTTATACACGAAAAATGTAAATACATGATAGATTGCGTAGGATTACACGCTTTAGTGTATATTTTCTTTTTTTGTGATGTATTCTTACCTTTTAAGTAGTACTTTTATTTATTTCAAAGTCCTAATCCTGCATGTGTTTTTAGTATATTTGATGTAAATGTACTAATAAAAGTGTGAATTTACATGACCTGATTTGTTTCGACCAATCAGATTAGTTATGTGTGTGCTGCTACCGCGCATGTGTAGAGAACTGTGCTAGTTGTTCAATAGGCATGTTTAGATTCATTTGTGACGTAATAATACAGCACAGTGTTTTAACTACATATATATGATGTTATAAATAAATGCTGAGCAAATAATATGACGTTGTGCAAATAATACAAATCTCTTGGTATATCTTCGTTTAAAGTTATTGAAGGGTATGAGAAATTTCAAGAGTAACCATATTGAACCTTACCTAACCTATACATGCAGACATCCAGATTGCAGGTTACTAGTGAAGAGCTATTTTACTTGTTGTTTTACTTACACTATATTTTGTTTTCAGTTTAATTTTCTCCAGAAATGTACGATCATTACTATCAAAATTATCCAAAGATTCATGAAAGATACATGAAAAGTATTTTTTCTTTTACTTAATTATTTTAAATTAGAAGTCAAGTTTATTGAGAAGAAAATGTATTTCATTTGTCTTAAATAAGTACATATTGTTTATTTAATTAGTCCTTGCAGTTAAAGAAGTCTTAGATTAATGCAAGTTTGAACATTGAAGGACAAAGACATCACTAAAATAATATAGTAGGGAGGTTTTTTACAGAGATTGCTTTACAAATATTTTTAATTTTTACTGATTTCGTTAATTTAAACCTGCTACACCAAGGTTTTCATTGTACTGTTGTTTTAAAAATGCTGTTTAATTAATTGGTTTAAATAATAGTCTATATTATTTACAATTAGCTTTAAGTTATATTTCAGACATATATATTTTATTCTACAGAATATGTGTCCACTGCTTTAATTAATCTTCTTAAGTTTATTTAATAGAAAAATATTTAATTATGTAGGCTTAGATGCCTTTTTTCTTAAAAATAGTATGTAGTTTTCTTGTTTCTTAGTAAAATTACACTTTAGGTGACGTAAAATAGCCAATGATCCAGTGTGTAATTTTACATAAAATGTTTGTCAGTGTAGAACAGCGTTTTAAACTATTGTGGATTTCAGTTTTACAGATGAGGTAATAATGGTAAGAAATAATAAATAAATAAGAATGTTTACACAAATATTGGTACATAGATATTTTGGTCTTATAAACATCGTCACGAAGATAAAACATGTTACACCATTCAATTTTTTAAAATTTGTTGCAGTTGTCGGCTGCTTAAATGTGTGTAAAGTTAAATATTTTGTATAATTCACAGCATATGTGTCGCGTAAAATACCTGTAGACTTAATCAATGGAAACCAGTCGGAAATTTTGCCAACTACGTCCTACGCAGCATAGAAGTAAATGCACATTTGGGCACTTCACAATATGAACTTTAAAAAAATTAAATTAATATTGAATTTTTTAATGTGAACTATCAATTAAAATGCTAATGACCATCTCACTTTTCCATTCATAGGTTTTATATTATACGGTTTACATTCTATTTTTGTTATATTTGTTATAACGAGCGTTCAAATAAAAACGTGGTCGAAGTTGGCTTTGACACATTGGACGTAGGGAGTAGCTTATAGCGACCAACTTAACCTCATTTCTCAACGAGCTGTATAGCAGCTGTCAGTTTCAATAACGTTAATGACTATATAACTTTATTTTAAAGAATAATCGTGATAACAATAACAAACAATTAAAGGAGCTGCGGAAAGTGTCCCCCTCCTTGTTATAACAATAAATTAAAGCAGCTGCTGAAAGTGTCCCCCTCCTTGTTCCAAGCACTTTTCACACCTGTTCCTCAAAGAATTAAAGACATTTTCTAAGATGCTCGGGGTATTGTTAATTTCACGAATCTTGTCTATAAGTCGAGCCTGCAGATGGTTTAAATCAGGAATAGGCAGTTCAAAAATAGTGTTATTAAGGTAAGGCCACAAAAAGAAATCACACGGCGTAATATCACATGACCTCGGTGGAAATTCATGTTCAGCATTGAGACTTATTAGTCGATTTTGGAAAACTTCCCTCAACATATTCATCGTCTCGCCTGCCGTGTGTGCCCTTGCGCCATCTTGTTGAAAGTAAAAGTTTGTAATTTCGTTTTCTTCCAGCTGGTTAACAAAAGGAGCGATCATTTCTTCTCTATACCTTTGCGCAGTAAGAGTACCATTAAAAAAATAGGTCCATAAATCCTCCTTCGATTGAGAGCACACCAAACTCCAATTTTTTGAGCGTGTAGAGGGCCCTCGACAAAAAAGTTATCTGGTTTTTCAGAAGACCACATTCTCATATTCTGCGAGTTTACGTAACCACTTAAATGAAACCAGGCTTCATCAGAAAAAAAGGTGATATTATAAAGTTTACCGTAGTTGTTTAAAAAACCATTCACAAAATACAGCCCGTCGCGGAAAATCAACTTCATGAAGTTCTTGCTGACAAGTTAAACGATAGGAGAACAAACGCAAATCTTTTTTTAACACTGTGTGGCAGGTACCGACTGATACTCCCACCATTTGTAATAAAACACGTACAGAAGTTCTTGGCGCATTTTCCATTATTTGTTGGACATTTTCTTTTAATTCTTCAGTCCGCTTTTTAGGTCGGCCGCTTCCTTCTTTTCTTGTTACACTGCCCGTTTCACGAAAAACATTAACACAACGCTGAACTGCACTTTGAAAAATTTTGTACTCAACAACGCCGGGAAATTGATTTTGAAATTCTATGAAACATTCCTCAATAGAATACTTCCATATTCCATCAATCTTGCGTCCATTTCTAAAGTAGGACTCTATGATAAACACTTTTTGTTCTTGAGAAAACACCATTTTAAACGCTTTTTAAAACGAAAATATTCAAATTGATAGCGGCTTTGACAGATGACGTTTAAGTTCATTTGCTATACGCTACGCCCTATGTCCAAATTTTCAGAACCAACTTGACCACGTTTTTATTTGAACGCTCGTTATATTGACATAAAAGATTCACAAACTAAACACAGTGCTAAAAAATAGTAACAAATACTTTTTATATTAATGTTTTTCAAAAAAATATGGTAATTTTAAAATAATATATTGCAGTCGTACAAAAGTAACGCCACTTCATTAGTTTTATACGACTAAAAAGTTAACAGCTGGTAACACTGATACAACTCCTGTCCCGGTACTGTACAATAACAGATGAAAAGAGTAAGAAAAAAGATTGACATGATCGATCGACATGATAGTCGGCTAACATACTTGACTCCTATAGCCGCAAAAACCAGTAGCCGTATTCTGTAACTTTCTTACAGTGCTATAACTTTATAGCCACAAAAAAATATAGCGTAACTTTTACAGAAATATTCATCTTTGATTTTTTGGAACATTTCAAGTAAATCTGATTAATACTTCTTGCTATATTATTAACGGAAGTTACTAAAAAAAATTGGAAAAGTCAAGGTTATCGTTTGTAGTCCATTTTGTAGTCCATACCATGTTACAGAATACCACCGCAGAAAGTCAAAAATAAAAATAGTCGCCAATTTTTTAACGGACCCAATCCGCCCCGCTCGCCACACGAAAAACTCCAATTATTCCCCGGTTCGGAATATTGTCGCCGACTGCCTTGTGGATTATTTATGTGTTTAGATTGAGATTTAAGTAATGCATGATAATGGAATATTGCCGAGTAAAACGGATCCCGACTTGGAAACATCTCTCGCTGCTCCCGTCGTCGCACTGTGTGTTGCAATTTTTGATTAAATTGCTTTAAAATTTATGGCCTAGATTCCTGATTGCGCCCGAACGTAAAAATCCCAGCTCCAAATTGACGCGGAACGCCATATATTCCAAGACGAAAATTTCGTCAAATTGGTTTATTAAATTAAAGATACCGTCTCGAATTTACTACTCTGCGCTACGAGTTGGGCTAGGAGTTGTTTTGCCAGCGCCAGTCGGAAGGAACTAGTTAGAGAGATGCCAATTCGCAAGAAAATGAGCGGGTACTTCCTTGTTCGTCTACAGATAGATATCTGTCTTGCTCCTTAGTAGCATTCTCTGTTACCTAAACTTCTTTAAAAGAGTTGGAGAATGTTGTTTGTTACCATTGATATTAAAACTTCTTGTTTCTGTTACCAAAGGTTTTACAACTACAACTACCTACGGGGTCGCTGATATGTACGGAAACGATCGATTATTATCTCCTAAAGTAAGATATAGTACGATCGTATTCGATGCAAAGTAATAAATCATTGCCTGTCAAGGGAATCAGTGCAACACATTTTATAGTGGGTTTTGGAAATTGAATAATTTCTTTATGCATTATGGATTAACAGTTATATATTTATGAAGGACAAAATGAAAAACAAAGGCATCTCCTTCGCACATTGGGCGGCAGGACAACAATACATTTATTACTCCCTTCATTATCCCTCATATGACTTGTGTCTTGTGTTTTTTGCGGCGGCACGCGTGCCGGCCTGGCGTGGTCAGTTTCGTTTCGGTTGTATTGGTGCTGCGTGTTTCTCGCTCGCGATATTTGTGAGGTTATAACTGTTATAAGTGCAATTATATTTCTTTCGGGCTATATGTGTGTTTCGCGCTATTATTTGAGAATTTGTGAGTGAAATCATATTTCTTGTGCTCCGTAACAAAAGTGTTTTTAGTGTTTTATTTGTGTGCTGTGTGTGTGTTTCGGGCTGTTGTTTGTGAATCGTGAATGCTATTATATTTTCTGTGCTAGTGAAGTGAAGTTTTTTGTATTATTATTGCTCTGTTGTCGTTATATGGAGAAATGGAGGCGGTGCCTGGATGTTCGCGAGCCGGATGTACTGCTGTGGGTACAAAAAAGTCTATATTAAGTTACAGAGAAAAAACGATAATATTAAATGTCTATAACCCTTTAGAAAAGGATCATCCCATGAAACTGAAGACTGGTTTGGTGGAAATGTGTTCTAGATATACTGGAGTAAGCGAATTATCTGTTTTCAAAATTTTAAGAGAGAAGAAAATTGAAGACGTTAAGAAACCTAAAAAAGGGGGTGCAAAGAAGAAATTAATATTAAATGAAGATGAGAAAAATGCAGTTTGGCGTACAGTACATAAATCATAGAATTTATATTTTGTTTATAATTTGTTAACATTTCTTGTTTGATAGAAAAATAACTTATTTTGTTGAGATTGGTAGAGAATTGTTGTTAGTGTTTTCATTTGATAGAATCATATCATAGGATTTATATTTTGTTTTCATTCTGTAAATATTTATAGTATATCTGTTATACAAGGTTTTTGCTTTGAAACTTCGTTCTCCTTATAAAAAAAAGAATCGTAATGGGGTGCGATGAAGAGATCAGTTCACGTCTGGAACCCTGTTCCTACAAAAATCCCTTTATTCTCATAAACTATTTGTTTTAAATGTAATTTATTATAAATCCAATTCGTTATTTAAATTCCACATATGTACTACATTTCACCTCTGTACGCGCCACTGTTTATTGTTCCCTGCTCTACGATCAAGCTCGCCAGGTTAGTATTTGACGTATAACCGACCACTTCGTACACTCGATGCACCTGGCCGACTACAGCTAGTACCAGAGCACAGTGCGTATGCGGCGGTATTTCAGATTTTACATTCAATTTCATTTTAAATTTGAAACTGTTCATCTTGGGCCTTCTAAAAGTGATGACACGATTTTCCTTTGATAAAAGACCGACAATTTTTTGCTCTACTTTGCATCGTATACGATCGTACTATAACTATCGAAAAATTATAAGACACAAACGTTTTAGGGTCAAATAGTCATGACGAAACAAAGTTGCTTTTTCTGTAATGGAACACCCTGATTATTATTATACCATATTTCAATTCTTCTCGAAATTCTAAACAAAATTCATATAGCACATCATGTACCTAAACTTAACAGTTTTCGAGATATCAAATTTTGCAAATCATTTTCTTATAAATTAGGTACACAACAGTTATTTACCCATAAACGAGGTAAGTATTATTTACCAGTCGAGGACGATTTTGCGCCCGAGCGGAGCGAGAGCTGGTAATAGAGTCCGAAACTGGTAAATTATACCTAACTGCTGCGTGGTGTATACCATTTTATCTACTCCCACAGTTCTTTATGGTTCACGAAATAAAGATTAGGTTTTATTTTTTGTAATTTCTTAATCAATTCATTTTGACATTATTCGATCTTGCAAAGTCGCCTTGGTTGTTTGGATTTTATCGTTTCTAAGGTGTTTATAAACAAAGCCACATAAAAGTTGTAATTTTGCTGATTCTGAATTATTATTTCTAAATGAGTGATTTTCAAATAGAAAGTGCAGCAAATGTTGCCTGCGAATTTTTATTGCCCGAGAAGGCGAAAGTGCGCTACGGGCGAGCATATAGAAATTTCAAAGAATGGTGCCAGAACAAAAATACTGATGTTTCTGAAAAGTCACTTACACATACATACTACCTATATCCATTTTAATACTTTAAAAAATTGGCAATTATAAAGCGGTAATGTAAAAGCTATTTACACAAATACGGTATTAATCCTTATCATTTTAAATAAGTTAGAGGCTTTAAGCATTTCATGCACATTATTTTACTCTTTTACACCATATAATTTAAACTAATATCTAGGAGTAATCGCAAAAAAATTAGGGACGCGAGAATAAAATTCAAGCGCCTCGCTTCGCTTGATGCGATCGCCGACCCTCCCCCCGCACCGTCTTGCCTACTGTTTAGCTAATAAGCCGAACGATAACGCGCGCGTGATCCTTTAATAAACTGACTTGGAGCGAATGAAGGTGACGACTGACGACTGTGTTTTCTTTTTGGGTGTTGTTGGAAAGTTATAATTGCGTTCGATATTTTAAGGTCACATTTTTGTTTTGTATTTGTTGTCTTTAGGTAGTCGGAACATACATAGATACTTGCAAACATACTTTTATTTCATTGAGTTTTAATAATTTGTCTTATTGTGAATCATTTAAAATTTCATAGTCGCATTTTTGTTTCGTGTTTGTTTTCTTTAGGTAGTTAGATACCTAACTACTTACTTATTAATTAAAATTGATAGTCCTGAACATAGGCACTTTAATTTAATTCGTTTTGTTTTCACATTGTTGGTAGTTACCTATATTGTTTTAAATTTAAAGGTTTTGCATTTTTAGTTTTGCGTTCGTTTGTTGTCTTTAGGTATATAGATATATCGTCAATTATTTTAAAATTAATATTATGGTCGCATTAGATGAAAGATGATTGATTTTTTGTTTGTTACGATTTAACTCAAAAACTACTCAACCAATTTTACATCTCATCGGAGTAACATAGACTATATTATATTTGCCCGTGCGAAGCCGGGGCTGGTTGCTAATCTAGCATATATTACTCCTTGTCTGGGTTTTGTTTCTAACCTAGAAGTTCTCAAGAAATATATCAATATTAGATTGGAAATTAAAACTGAAATTTCACGCTTTTTATGCGCTATCAAGCAGGTAGATGTTACAACCAACCAGTCGGCAAGAATACCCTTTCTATGATTTATAATAAGAATGCACAGTTTTTAAAACTAGAACATCTTGAAACATATACAGGCCATTCATTCCGAAGAACATCGGCAACGTTACTGGCTAATACAGGAGTTGATGTATTAGCAATCAAGAGACATTGTCGGTGGAAATCAGCCACAATTGCAGAAAGTTATGTTGCTGACAGTTTAAGTAACAAAAATGACACACTGACAATGACAATGACACTTCAACTCCAGGTTCTAGTAGGACGTCGCATCATGCTGTTTTAATGGATCAGTCAGATAATATCGAGCATCCGGTGATTGAAATGGAGCGGTCAAACCATTTTAAGAAAAATGTGACAATTAGTAAACGCGAGGGGAATAATTATCAAGATTTTATAAATGTTACTAAATGTAATAACTGTACAATTACTATAAATATTCATTCATAATAATTAATAATATGTAAAGTTCATAAAATATTTCTATTTATTTGTTCATAAAATATGCATTTATAACTCGAAATCGCTTTTTTCCCTAGGTAGGTAAGTTATCTCACTTACCATTAATTAAGTGGTGTACAACAACAACAACAACAACAACAACAACAACAACAACAACAACAATAATAATAATAATAATAAAATAAAAATGTCCTCAATACATTTTCGACATCGTGTAACTAATAAAATTGCAGCAGCTACTTCATTTGGATTTCGCCGCATATCATTGCAGGCTTGCTCAATCCTTAAAACTAAATCATCTCTTGTTAACACTGGAGTAGCGTAAACTTTTACTTACATTTCTTCAAACGTAAAAAGTCCAGTGGATAAGATTCCGGTGACCTGGGTAGCCAGGCTACTGACTGGTCCAATACCATTAACCACGTCATGATTCATGTAATTCCTCTCTAGCCTGCCAATCTAACGTTGCGGATAATTAGTATTTAGCCATTCTCTTACAGCTATTCCGAAATGCGGGGAAGCTTCATCTAGTTGTATCCAACTTTCATGTTTTAAGTTAACGAGTATATCATCGATGTCATGCAGGCTATTAGTAAGAAATTCATTTTGAAATGATCCTAGCCGAATTTCTCGAGGATTTTCGTGTGGCCAAACATGGATATTGTGGTAATTCGTTATTTCACGTTTATTGAATGAGGATTAATCCGTCCACAGAATTTTGTGCAAAAAGTCAGGATTTTCTACTAACTAAATGCGACAGTTACTAATTAATTGGACAGATAAATTTGTTATTTTGTCGTACTTGCTCGATTGTTTTTCAGAGATCACTCTGAAAACGCTCAGTCGTACAGAAAAATCGAAAGAGAGCTTTTTTCTTCCAAATTGAATTAAGAATCCAAAACTAATTTTTATTTTATGTAAAAGCAGTGGCGTACCAATAACGTGCAGTACGGACGCAACTGGCAAAAATAAAAACAATGTTTTTCAATGCAAAACGTGCTCTCTCGATGGTAGTTTTAACGTCTACAAAATTTAATTGAAATATCTTTAGCCGTCTGATAACAATTTGATTTTTTAAACCAATCTTGCTTGTATTTCCTTAACAAAACATTTTTCGAATATAGTTTATATATCAAACTCATATTATTTTTTGAATCTCTATCGGTCCCTGAAGTTTCCGCGTCGGAAACTGGACCACCCTGTATATGCTGACTAATTCTTTGAGCCCTAGTTTTTCAATTTTAATTTTCTGTAACATATTACAGTTCTATGACAAAATATCCTGAAGATAGGAGTACCTACTCCATGTCACTAACGATAATTTAGTAAAATAACTCATTCTTTCGTTGGAATAAATAAATGGTGACAAAAGACGAAGGACCAATTTGACGAGCGACAAGAAAGACATCGAGACGAAATACATCTTTCCGATTACCCGGACCCGAATACTAATTTAGCCGAATTAGTGACACATAGTGGTCTATTTCTAGACACATGACAAACACCTCAGTCCTAGACGCATAGCGGTCTTTCTACCAAATCCCCAGGCGTCTCTTTCTAGCGCTGCGTCCGCTCGTAACACCGTCTCCGTTCTCGGGTCGTGTGGTATGTTTTGGGCTCATTCCGTAAGTGCGGGTGCTTTGAGAACATATGACTGTCGCCTATTAATTATGCATACCTCCGATTGACTATTGCCAAGTTGGCGGCGAGATCGGATTTTGTTGTTTCTTTGTTTAATTTGGGTGCATACCGCGCGCTAGATGTGCTAGGTTGGCGCATACGGATTCGATTTTGAGCTTATTCTCGAAAATATGGGCGAGTTGATTGAGGTAAACAGGTGTTTATCAAGGCACCTGCGACAAATAAGACTCATGTTGATTTTAATTACTATTATCTCGCAGGTTTACTATATTTTAATACAATTTTGCTTTTAGAAGTATTAATTGTTTATTAAATTACTAACAGTAAGATACAGGGTGTCCCCAGATGGAGTACCGCGCTGTTGTAAACTTTTTTATTGTTGATTTTTCGAGAAAAAGGTATTCTTGATAAAAAGTTTTGCTTATCTTGGGAAGCCATGGACAGTAATCGAATATGTACTAAAACATACAGGGCGTCGAAAAAATTTCGTAATGTGAAATTTTACCTAAGCAGTGTCTTTAATTCTTGTTTTCGTTAAAAAAATTTATTTAACAGTGTTCGTGAGCTCAAGAAATGCTTAAATACGGGGTTAAGTCAGAAAATAACAGTAATCACATTTTGCAAATAAGAAGACGCGATTTTTAACTATCTTACTTAAAACAGACAGAAATTGTTGAAAAAGTAAACTTTTATTTTAAATTTAATATAATTTAAATATAGCTTGGTAGAACAATTTCCAGGTTATCTGCCACGTCGTCGGTTTAGGTTTCTTGACGTTTCGAGAGACATATCGCTCTCTGCCTCAGAAGTAACTCTGAAAGTTTTCGAGTTTTTGAAAAGAGCGATATGTCTCTTGAAACTTTATGAAACCTAAACAACGAAGCAAATCCTATTCAAATGGGAATATAAAAATAAGTTTTCAACTCTCACAATCCTTTATTGTAACATTAATAACATACGACGACTAGTTTCGAGGTCAAAATTACACCTCATCATCAGGTCATACAACGCTAAACAATTTTTTTTATACTTACGACTCTAGTTGTCGAAAAATTTTAAAAAAATGTTTACAGGTTAAAAGAACCAAACTAATCAAGAAAACATTAAATAGTATACATTAGGTAATTTTCAAAATAAGATTGCTTAATTAATAAATTTTTAATTTTGATTATTAATTAAAAAAATATTTAATTAAAAATATATTAGTTAAAAAACTCCAATGAAATTAATAAGGATTTTTTAATTGAAACCTACAGTTTGGCTAATGTATATATTTTGTTTAGAAATTGTTCCAAAAATTATTACCTTGTAAATTTGATATGTAAGTATGCACATGCTTTTGTTTAACTGCTGCAATACAGCATAGACCGAAGAAAAATTCGTGAAAAAAGATCGTTTTTGTTGTTGAGTACTTCATGATATGGTAGTATTGCAGAAATTTTGAATTTATATAACAATTGAGTTGTTAATTAAGAAAATACAGAATTGTACTTATTTTTCAATTCTCTCTCACGGTAAAATCAATGATTATTTTGAGTTCCCAATTTTTAGACATACCCATTCGAGTCTCAGCTATCAATCCCCATATAAACATTTTCGATTTTATTCATTTTAGCAACATTTAAAATTTTTTCAAAATTTCTTCGAAAAAATACTTATAAACATTTAGAGCTGGAGCTACCGTATTTGCATATCCTTCAAATGTAATTAAATGATCAAATATAGGAAGGATTGACGAACAAAATGATCTTGTGGATATGATGAATCGTCATCGAGATATGAAAGTTCAACGTACTGTACAATAACAATCAAAAGTAATTTTATTGTTTGACGCAAAGACTTTATTACTATGAAAATTTGTGTAAATCGGAAATGTATTTTACCTACGACCACTACTGCAAATACTTAGAAACACACCGTCTGCGATCAATGTAAGATTCCTATTACGTACGGTAAAAAAATCGCACAACTTCTACAACAGATAAATAGATGATTTTTTTTTAATCGATATCCTTTGTATTTTTTTTAAATTTGAAAATTAAAATGTTCTTTATTTTGCATTCGACATTGTCAAATTCGAATAGATCTTGCTTTTCTATATCGATTTAAAAAAAATCATCTCTTTATCTGTTGTAGAATTATCTGTTGTAGAAGCTGAGAAAAAGTCGATTGAAGTTGCTCGAGTGAATTATGCTGCTGCTACTTTATATATGGCTGCTACAAAGTCAAAGTCCGAAATAAAATGCATGAAAAAACGATCTTGCAGCAACAATAATGCACATAAAAATTTCGGACCACTTGTATTTTGAACTCAATCTCAAAACGAAACTTTTTCCTTTGACTATTTTCTCTAATGTCAATATTACCCGAGTTATACATGAAAGAAAAGACAAAAATGTGCCTTTTTTAATTTTTTGTTCACATTTTCTTACGCTAACAATTATGCACAACTTTTTCAGCGGGCGCATATCGCAATTATCATTTTACATAATATTTAGAACTATATCCAACAAAAATTACGGCTACTATATGAAACATCCATACAACCTACTTTTAAAATAATAATACCTACTTTTAAAATAGATACCGACTGCTCTAAAAAAAAAAAGTTATGGTAGTCATAATAATAGACATTTGGGACCTTTTTTCTTTCTTCTAGTGCCACAAAATCAATATATCCCCTACTAAGCATCCTTTAGGGATTCTGTTTAAATGTTACACCGAAATTTTAGTCAGCGGCGTGATTTTCGCGCACAGACAGGTAGGTACTGCATTATAAATAAATTTGTATTTTAAATCGTCGCGTATATTTCTGCTTTATTGCCAAATAGTTAATTCATGTTTTAGAGTGGCTCGATTGATATAGAGCGTAGTAAAATGATTATAAATTCAGCATAATTAAGCGTAAATCAGTTATTATAACATGTAGACTTTTCGCAAGTAATTTACGAGGTCTAGGGGCGATTTATAGCCGATACCTTTCAGAATTTTGACAAAACAAGTGAGTAATCTTAACTGTTTTTCCGTTAACTTCAATATAAACGGCACAGCGAGTGAATCTGTACAGTAGGCTGTGTCAAATGTAACCAAATTACAAACTCGGCTGCCTAACAAAGACAGTTGTGAAATTATCTAGAGAGAAAGTCTCGAAATTAGCACACTTTAGCAGCTGATATCAACAAAGACATATATTTGCACTAATAAAAAAATATTTTATAGCGGCTCATTATTCTATCAAATGGAGTTCCCCTATAATATTATCTCTAATTTGTAATAATTCAAGTCTGTTATGGTGGCAACTATCATCAGCGGTCGAAACGGAACGAGTGTTTTGATATTTTAAGAAACAATGTAGTGTTTATATGACAATATATACTTTTTTCGAAAACTGTTATCAAAAGTCGACATTTTCGTTAAATTTTCAGTTGACAAAGCGAGTCTTTTTTGTCACCTAGCTGCAAAATACTTTTATGTTCTAGAACGCCAAAGTCTTTTTCGTTCTAGCACATAAAACAAATTTGTTATTTTTTCGAAATTTATTTATCATTTTATTTAATTAAGCAATATACATTTTAAGTATACACATATACATTTCAATACAAAACAATAACTAATATAAACAGGACGATTAATTACTATTTATTTTGCAGTACATGTAAATTGAAAGTGCCGATATTGCAGTGAGTTAAATTTATGCAAGATCCAGTGCTGTCAGTTATCGTAGCATTTAGTTCTGGGTGTTCAATGAAGCTGCTGCTGCAATTACTGTTTAAGTTTACTGCGCACGTTGTATTATTGGCAAGTTCCGTAGGCTCTACTGAAGATGGTAATAATTTATTTGCGATTGAAATTTTATTTTGAATAGAATCTTAGATTCTATCTTCTTAAGATAGATCTTAGAATTCTTTTGAATAGAATGTCTCCGCTACCGTACTGGAACGACAACCCCCCATGTCGTTTGACGATGGTAATATCGGCCCCTGCATCTGCTAACAGAGTGACGGAAGAACGTCTAAAACAGTGCACTGTATAAGTTTCCGGATGAGGCAAACTGAGATAAGTTGCTATTTCTTTTGGCACAATCCTTATTTTGTTAACGCCATCCACTTGGTTAACACATTTTTTCCTGATACAAAAAATCTTCGACTTGTAATAACTGCCAGACGTAAAGCACAGTATTTGCGGTATATCTTCATTTAGTCTGGACTTGAAATCACAAAACATCTCGGAGTATGAGTTTTGGAATCGGGAATTCTTATAATAATAAATGAATCTTTGTCTTCTATATCATCGATCGTTATCTTTAGTAGCTCATCTCTTCTCAAAGCTCCACAAACACCATTTATTAAAATGACCCGAAAAATTGTCCAAAATTAGTTAAATCGGTCGATTTATATTAATTTGAATTACGTTTTCTAGCAGAAATCTATTGTCAAGTGCTTCTTGTAAAAATCTCGCAATTTCCTCTTTCGTTAGAATTCTGGACTTTTTCGGACGGTATCCAAATGATTTGCAAAAAATCAGTATATAATACAAGTTTCAGAATTATAAAACTTATAATTAGTACTAGATGTTCTAGTAACGAGTATAGAACACTTTAAT
The DNA here is from genome assembly GCF_000390285.2 of Anoplophora glabripennis. Classification (NCBI taxonomy): domain Eukaryota; kingdom Metazoa; phylum Arthropoda; class Insecta; order Coleoptera; family Cerambycidae; genus Anoplophora; species Anoplophora glabripennis. The sequence continues at coordinate 9,270 of NW_019416271.1, read as the reverse complement.
TTAACAGTTGTAGATACCATTTCGTAAAGAGTCCACTAGTTATACAATAATTTAATAAAGAATACGGTTTATAGTCACCATACAATTGTGTTAGCAATACGTGCTTTAAATCCAATACTCACCTGTTCATCTATGTATGGCATATATAATCTATAAAAATTGAACTACAGCTTCCTGATGATATTTTTAATAGAAAAGTCTTATACGAAAAAGTTGTATCTATCTATTTTTTTTTGTAAATTAAAGTTCATTTATTCATTGAAAATGAAGGCCGACGCTGTGTTATTTATTAAAAACTTTGGAACTATTTGTATGCGACCGGAGATGCAACTTTATAATTTAAGTCGGTATAATCTAATACCAGTAATACTAGAAGGTTAAGATAATTGTCAAAAAATTTGTACAGACAACTGATTTTGCATTTGTATTGAATTCATTATTCACTTAATTATTAAATATTAAGCATCGTCCATTGACCCATCAGTGTTAAAAAGTGAAAGATTCCAGATAAAAGTTTCTATTTTGTAATTCCACGATAGTGACAGTGTAATTTTTATAAAGAAATAAAAAATTAGAATAGCGTGCCGATTACATTAAAAACGAGATTCTTATTTCTTACTTTGCTTAATTTTTTAGTTTGTGCACAAACTAGTTTTACAATGAACCGAGAAAACAATGCATTTACTATTTCCGAACGTGTCGATATGGTGTTAGTGTGCGGTGCAGCCGTAGAAAATGCGCTCGCGGCGACTAAGTTGTACCGGAAACGATGGCCACAACGTCACCCCCATGTGCTAATACAATCCTACAGTGCGTTCAGCGGCTGCGAGATACGGGAAGTGTTATTTCTCGAAGAGAAGGACGTGGTCAGCAAGTGAACCTTAATGTTGAATATGCAGTGTTGGAAAATCTCGAAGAAGACCCCACAATTAGTACTCGACGACTCGCACAGCAAGTAGGAACCTCATCTCGTACCGTATATCGCATCTTAAGGCGCCAGCTATTGCACCCCTATAATCTGCAACCACTTCAACCGATTTTACCCCCGGTTTGTGATCAACGAATGCGTTTTTCAAGATGGTTTTTACGGCAATGTGCCAATTAAGTAGACTATCCTGCTTATGTTTGTGTAACATATGAGGCGACGTTTAACCGTGATAAAGTGAATTTCCATAATATGCACATATGGATCGATGAAAATCCTCACGCAATTAGGGAAACTCATTTTCAACATCGCTTCTCGGTAAATGTTTGGGCTGGCATAATAGGCGATGTACTTGCGGGTCCCTATTTCTTTGAAGAACGACTAAATGGACCAACATTTGCTGACTTTTTGGAGAACCGGTTGCCTGAATTATTGGATGATGTGGCATTACAAGTTCGAGCACACATGTTTTATCTTCAAGATGGGGCTCCTCCACATAGTACTCGAGAAGTAACGACACTTTTGAATGAAATGTTTCCTCAGCGATGTATTGGACGCTTTGGTCATGTGCCGTGGCCATCTCGGTCACCCGATCTAGCTGCAATGGACTTTTATCTTTGGAGTCACTTGATGTCATTGGTTTACAATACTCCAGTTACTACGGTGGAAGAATTGCGAGACCGCGAGACTTAAAGCTGTTGACACAATTAGGGGAATACCTGGAATTTGGGAAAATATTCGCCAAAGCTAGAAATGGTAAGTTTTATTTCATATTTTAATGGAGTTTGTTTAGTGCACGCAGTTGGCAACTACAGATGCTTACGGATGTGGTTTTGTTTGCGAACTCTTGTAGTAACAATAATGCATTTAATATAGTAATTACTATTAATTATTATAAAAAGAAATCAGATATCAGTTTTTTTTAATATCTATTTTTCTTAGTTTGTACTTTTGCATTAAAAAGTTCCCCAAAAATTGAGAAGTATCTTTCTATCTTTCAACGACGATTTGTTTACGCGGCTGGTCTACAGCACGTAACTCTTCGTACAGCACACGGACAGGACCGTTCCAGAGAAAATATTTTGATCCATAATTGAGCTTTAATTTACGAAAAAAACGAAAAATAGAACTTTTTCGTATAAGACTTTTCGATTACAAATATCGTTAGGAAGCTGTAGTTTAATTTTTATAGATTATATACACCACACCCTGTATAGTATACTATGTTCTTATGTATATGCATTTAGAGTTGTAATAAAGAATAAAGTGAATTTCTTTCAGTGTATCTACTTAACAGTATTTGTTTGTAACATTACATTTAGGTAATTAAAACACTATACTATATTATTACGTCAGAAATGAATCTAAACATGCCTACTGAACAACTAGCACAGTTATCTACACATGCGAGGGAACACCACACCGGATGATCACATGATTAATCTGAATGGTTGTGCCAAATCAGGTCATATAAATTCATATATTTACATCAAATATAGTAATAATACAGAAAGGATTAGAAATAATACATTCTAAATGTAAAAGTATAAGGTAAAAGGTAAGAAAACATTTCAAAAAGAAAATATACCCTCGAACGCGTAATTCCACGCAAAGTATCATGTATGTTCAATTCATTTACGTTTTTTGTGTAGCATTTTTGCCAAAATTAGTTCCCGGTCCGTCTCTCTTTTCGTGGGGCATAAAATTAGTCGGCGGCCGTAATAGTTGTTAATACTGCTAATAGTTTGATCAAAAGCAGTAAAAAAGACCTCATATCGTCATTTGTTCGGGCGGCGGCCGGCGCGCTACATTTTTGCAATAAAACCAACTCGACCGGCAAATTAAATTTCGTAAATGTTCCACGCACATTAGTTTTTGTCCCTGTTTACTGTTTAGTGTGTATTGTCGCCATTTACGTTTAGTTTGATGCTGATGCCGAATTATGCCCGGGCGAGAGGCGGAAATGTCCGCTAATGTATGTATTTGCCGAGTAACGCTTTATTTCGGACACTGCGAAGCCGAATTATTAGTGTGTCTAGTATTTTTTTCTGAATTCATATCGGGGTTAATACAAAATTGTTATCTCTTTGTTTCAGGATTATCCACGAGCGGAAACTTGGACCAAGAATAAACCAAAAAGAAAGAGAATTCATCATTTCTGTCAAGACAAACAAACGATAGTCCAGTCAATTTAGATCGTAAACCCTGAAAACTTAAAAAATATATTAGTAGACTTTTTTGCACTTTATGGCGGTGAAGCACAGTAGAATGATAAAATAAAAAAAAACAACTCGAAAGAATTGACCCTAATTTGGCAAATTGCGCATAAGTGGTAAAAAGAGCGAATTTCCGAGCGGCTTTTGCCTGACCCTGAGACAATTTGTTTACAACGGTGTTTTGCACGTCCTACTTTGTTACTTGTAAAGAGTAACTTAATTTAACTTATAACCAGTGTTGCAAGAAACAATTACACCGCGGGCTATGTGCCCCCCCCCCTCCCCCCCCGGCATTTAATTACACTCGCAACACTGAATGTAACAGCTAGAATCGCTCATCAGTTTAACCCACCAGGCACAGACCGGTTTCGGACTTATTAGTCCTCATCAGTGTGTCACAGGTAGGACAACCGACGAACGATCCAGCTGTTATAATGTCATATACTCCTGCCTAGCTGTTACATTCAGTGTTGCGAGTGTAATTCAATGCTGGGGGGGGGCATATAGCCCGCGGTGTAGTTGTTTCTTGTAACACTGGTTAGAATTGTTTTCGCCCTCTAGGCAACAGTCGACACGACAGACAGATGGAGCCATTGTGCTTCGCGCATTAATTTAACTTTTTGAAACTGTTCATTTTCCATACGTTTCTTTGGATCAATTAGAACGTATATCTAAATTAACTTCTAAAATTAAGGTTTAGTAAATAATGAATTAGTTGCAAAAAAATGAACGAAATTAATGAACAAATACTTGGAGCAGCAATTTCATGTCAATCAAATCGGCCTTTGGCACACATGTTGGTCATTGGATTGACAGTCTTTTCCATAAACTTCATTAACGTCCATCGCTTTTTGCAATGCTAATGGGCAATTTTCGAAAACTGATTTTTCCGCGTTCCAGCTTTATTTTACTGTTATAGACCAAAGCGGATCTGTTTTGAGGTGGATGTGAGAGGGGGGGCAAGTAAATTTTTTCTGAAAATGTTTAGATCCCTAGACATGGGCGTAGTCCATTTTCAAAATTGCAAAAATATTTAAAAATACCAATATATAATCTGAGTTTTTTACGGAACCTATGCAAAATAATCAAGTTTTTTGGATAATTTAAAATATTTTAATTGCCCCGAGGGCATTCTAATTTTGGTAACAAAAACTTTAGAGTATAATAAAACAACACACCAAATTTCATTAAAATTGGTTCGATATTTTTCGCAAAATAATTTTTTGAAGAAAATTTTGAAAAAAAATTTCGAATATTCAAAATGTTGCACAACCCCAAATAAAGCATCTAGATACTTGAAAATTTTTTCACGTAGAAAAGACCGCTTAACCTTTCAAATGGTTTTTGAAAAATTGAAATCGGCTATTAGGACGGCCACAGTAAATTTCTAAAGTTAACACTCTTTTTTTATTTTTAAACAATATTATACAATATATTTATCAATTTGCAATTTAGTTTTTTTCAAAAATTATAATCTTAAAGTACTATTTTTTCTTAATTTTATATGTATTTAACAAAAAAAATAATTTCCAAATAAAAATATTATTTTTTTTTAATTTGTATACATTCATATTCAGAGTGTTGTAATATATACGTAAACAAATTTTTTCATTGAAAAAATGCAATAGCATAGAGTAAAATATGCAGTATATTTAATGCTTAAATAATAAACTTTGTTTATAACAAAATATGTACAAATTAGACAGTTGGCATTACGATATTCGAATTCCTTGGCTCGCGAGAAATCGGATTTAAAAAAAAGATCAAAATTGGTCCATTAGAAACCGAGATTATGCAATTTTTTTCGTACCTTCGCTTTTTGAACCTCCGAATTCAGTCTCGGAGCGAAAGCCCCCTCCCCCACTTTTCGTGTTTTGAGTCACTTTCCGCGCGTGCGAACGACAGCTTTTCCTCTGATTTATCTATGTTGCCGATAACTTATGGATATGAAATTTTGTCCAGCTTTGAACTCGGAAAAACGAAGACACTGGGTCAAAGGTTATTGCTAAATTGTATACGTATAAATTAACGGTAAATGCCGATGAACTTTGACCGCTTATATATTATCGAGAACCAATAAACGGAATTTAATTTTTTTTTTTTAAAGAAGCGCCTTTCCGAGTTAAAAATTATAATTTTTGAAAAAAATTAAATTACAAACTGATAAATATAATCTAATTGTTTAAAAATGAAAAAAAAAAGTGTTAACTTTAAAAATTTACTGTGGCCGTCCTTATCAACCGATTTCAATTTTTCAAAAACCATTTGAGAGGAAATTTTCAAGTATGTATCTAGATATTTTATTCGATGCTGTGCAACATTTTGAAAACTCGAAAAAAAATTTTTTTTATTTTTTTCAAAAAATTATTTTGCCAAAACTATCGAACCGATTTTAATGAAATTTGATGTGTTGTTTTATTATACTATAAAGTTTTTTTTAACAAAATTAGTATGCCCTCGGGGCATTTAAAATATTTTTAAAAAATTATCAAAAAAACTTGATTATTTTGCTTTTTTTTCATCAATTATCGCTATTTTGCAACATCGGTAATAAATTTAAATATTTTTAACTTACGGTATATTGTGAAAAATTAAATTCTAAAACTTTTTTCCTCTTCAGTATTCTTCCAAAATGCATAGGTTCCAAGATATAAGTAAAAAACTCATATAAAATAGGTATTTTTTAAACATATTTTGCAATTTTGAAAATATTCCGGACCTCGCCCAGACCTAGGGAACTACCTTTTATTATGTCAGTTGTACCGAAGGTATTCTAACAAAAATTAGCTTGCCAAGAAGTAGGATATTACGACAGATGCGCACTGGTCCATTAACAATTTGGTGAAATATGACATTAAGCACCTTAAATTGTAGGTAATTTAATTTGCTACAACATAAAATAACTAATTTTCCGAGAGGTTGTCTTTATTTTCAAGGACAGTAAAAAAAAGTGAAAAAAACACTTAATTTTGCTTACCGTTGTCGCTCATAGAGTGCAATAAAATCTTTGTTAATAATTTTTTTTATATTCAAAATCTAATTCGACTTAAGTACTAGGACTAAAACGCGTTTTACTCCATACAGACTGCTCTAATTTAGTTCCCCACCAACAAATTTCGCCATCATGTATTTTAGTCCTTTTATACAGAAACTAAAGTGTGCATTTTAATTTCTAATGGATGTACAGGGTGCAACATTAATTGGAGGTCAGATTTTTAGGTTCCCCAGAATATGAATCTGAAATTATTGTGTTTTGAATCAACTATACAATCGAAATGTAAATCGTTTTTTAAATTACAGTTAGTTTTTGCTGGAATCGAAATAAAATCTGTATAGTGCAGTATTGTGTTTAATTAGGTAAATTTTAAAGTGCTATTTAACGAAGAATCAAGCTGTCTATCAGCGGGATATGAAAATTACGAAAAAAGGACAAAACAAAATTCAGTTTTCATAATTAATTTTGTGAAAACCAATTTATGTGTTCCTAACGGTAACAAAGGTAGCCTGCGTATAAATATGACTCCTATCAAGGTTACACCCTGTATATTAAAAAACCGTGTTGTATATTTATCAATAAAGATTTTCCCAAATTGTTAATTATTACATTTTTCGTTTTTTCTCTTGTACCTACTCCTACTTTACTTTAAAGGTATAGTCTAAGTCATAACGAAATGCTACTCTAAATTAAAATAAGGGCCAATTTAACTTTAAAAGTTAAAGTTGTATTAACATCATTATGAAACTGTCCCTATTTTAAAATCGTACTGAAAAAGCAATCCTTAAAATGCAGAAACAACCTATACAATTTTCATGGCTGAATTTCTTGTTCATTTTGTCCGCAGCAGCAAGTCATATAAAGCGTTAAAAACAAGAATTTACATTATTTAATAATATATCAAAAACGTATTTTTTTCATTATTATTTTAGGCTATTGTTATACAGGGTGATTCATAAATGGCGACCAAAAATGAAACCTCGTATTTTTTGGTGAATTTTAATTGGAGTCTTTCCTATAAAGTTTTTATCTAGGACGCTTCTTTAAAAAGATACAGAGTGTTAAACTTAAAAAAATATTTTTAATTTTTTAAAATAATTTAAAAACTAGTAAGTGCCTTTTTTTAATTTAGATGCCCCAGTGGCGGAGATATAGGGTACCGGTGGTTTATTTTTCTAAATAAAATAGTACGCCATTGCTTTATGGTAACAATCATGATAATTTCGGATTCGTCTTTCAATTTTCTACAAANCAATCATAACATTTTCGGATTCGTATTTGAATTTTCTACAAATTGTTACTACTCTCTTATGTGTTTCGAAAAAAGTATGATTTTCTAGTAAAACTTAAGAAACGGAAAAATACAAGGTTTCATTTTTGGTCACCATTTGTGAATCACCCTGTATACTTGAATGGACAATATCGAACAGTACTTATAAATTAATTTGATGAGAATTTATTTAAAAAAAAAATAGAATTCCTTCACAGTGAAATAAAAGTTGTCTAGCATCAGATCTATAACGGAACTGACTATATAATACAAGTCGAATTTATGGCCCTGTTTCAAATTTACCAAACGAAAACCGTTTAATGCACCAATTATTAATGGGCACATTACTGCAAGCGATAATTCATCGCCTCGCCGATTGCCAACACAGTAATTATAACAAATTAACGACTCATAACTCCCAAATTCAGTAAATCAATGAATTAGTTTATTATCAGCGAAGGAAAGGTGTATCAAAAGGTTAATTTGGTCTCTATATATTATTACCCTCGACTTCCTCGGTCCCGTTGCCTTCCCGTAAACGCTTTGTCCTTGTCTATTTCTTCCATACGTTACACTGAGAGAACAGATAATTTACGATTTATTCGAAACGTAGCGATTATAAGGGTATTAGAAAACTTGTATTAGACGACAAGATATTTGATTTGTCAGCAGTGTACTAATAAACAAATAAAAAGAATAATGTGCAAGTGTAAGATAGTAAGCATTATGTTCAATAGTTACTATAGATTTCTTGTTAAATAAACGATTGTCCCCCATAAAGCTCTAATAGCTCACTAAAATTAGCGTTTGGTCTCGACAAAATTCCCTCCAGACTGAATTTTTGCACAGAGATGTCCTAAATCCGAAATATCACAACATGATTACCCAAGTTTCTGGCAAATGTCTCGCGATATCCATAACGTCACTGTGAAAGTTGTAGAGAATTTAATTATCTACAAGATTGGTTTCTTACATTTTGTTTTTGAAACCTCCCCTTTTTCGATATTCAAGGTCAAAGATTAAAAAAAAGGTTTTTGAATAGCGATAAAATTGACATGAAAGTTGTAAAAACTTGAATTATCTACAAAATTGGTCTCTTGCATTTGTTCCCAAAATCTCACTTTTTACGACATATTCAAGTCAAGGTTTCAAAGGAAACGGTTTTCGCGAATATCTCATAGTTGTAGGGAATTGAATTTAACTGCAAGACTAGTAAATTTACAGTTTCTAAATAATATATTTAAAATTGCATTTGGTTCCACACCACCCACAAGGTAGAATGCTTGTCGCGTTTTTTATTTCCCCTGTAGGCCTAATCCATGGAAGTTGGGTCGATTATAACATAAGGTATTCTATACAGGGTGTTTCTGAAATAAGTGCGTTCGTTGAAAAAGGTTGAAGAGGGCACGAAAATGAGTAACTTTTATTAAGCAACTGATGGACTAAGAACTTTTGTTTTTAGGGAAAATTTATTTGGAAAATTAACCCTGCGCATCTTGTGCACGTGCATTGTATGTTGCAGTATTACTTAATCGTCGAATTAAACTAACAGTACCATATGGCTTGAACTACGAGAACAATTATTACACCCCTATCACGTACAAAAATAATTTTCGGCCGCGCACAGTGGGAAATATTGGACAAAATTCGAGCCACGCGTCGATACTAATCAAATAGTACTATTTTTTTATTCTTTCCAAAATTACCTGTACTATAAAGTTCCGGTGAGGTAATTGGAATAAAAGCCTAGAATTTTTTCAAAATGGCCTAGTAATCTCTAGCCTCAAACTCGATCATACGAAGTTTGACATATTTGGTATCTAAAAATGCAAAGAAAAATTATGTACTAAAGGCTGCCAAACAA
>NW_019416270.1:1804537-1815588 GCF_000390285.2 Anoplophora glabripennis | reverse complement strand
ATCTATCTATCTATCTATCTATCTATCTATCTATCTATCTATCTATCTATCTATCTATCTATCTATCTATCTATCTATCTATAAAACCAATTTAGAGTTGACTTTTAAGTTCAAGGTCATTTGAAGGTAAAACTAAGAAAAGGTGATTGAAAAAATCTGAAAAAATTTCTGCATAGGCTTTTTAGGTTGCGGAGTCTTAATCCGATGTCGGTAGAACTCTATCACTTCATGTTCAAGGTCGTTTGAAGGTTAAAGTAAGAATAGGTGAAAAAAATTGAAAAAAAAATTTACGAACGCTCGCCTGCCTACTTTTGTCTGTTTATATATGTCTGCCTTTTTGCCTGCACACATGTTTATTTGCTTATTAGTCTGTATTTATTGTACGCCTGTATTTTCTCTCCGTTCATCTACCTGCCTTTCTCTCTGCCTTTCTATCGGTAATTTTGTCTATCTTCCTTCTGACTAAATGACTAAATGTTTCTATCTGTCTGTTTTTCTGCCACCGTCTGTCTAAATGTCCACTGACAGTCTGTCTGCCTCCTTGTCAGTTTGTCTTCTTACCTTTATGCCTACTATCCTCTCTCGATTTTGCGTGATTGTACAAAAACTAGATTAAAAAAACTTTTGAAAGCCTTCAACAAATCAGTTCTCTTCTCTCAGCATTACGCTTACGTTGTTCCTGGACTGACCCAGCAATAGTCTGCTAACATATTCTTCCTTCAAACACCTTGATATCTTTGTTCAAATTCGTTTAGGTCTTTGTGCATTCTTTCTCCTTGTTCTTCACTAAAAGCTCTCATATTTTCTGGGAATCAATCATGATGAAAATGAAGAAAATGAAGATTCAGATTCATATTACATTTAGACAGAGGGTGGCAGAAAAACAGAAACATTTAGTCGTTTAGTCAGACAGGAAGATAGACAAAATTACCGACAGAAAAGCGGATTGTCAGGTAGATGGACATAGAGAAAATACTTTTAAACGACATTAGATTCAGACTCAGCGACTTAAAAAGCCTATGTATGAACAGATCTTCAAATGACCTTAAACCTAACGTGATAGAGCTTAACCGACCTCGGCATCGGAATCAGCGACCTCAAAAACCCTGGATCCCTAGATAGACTCCTCTATTTTTTCATACTAAATGTTGACCTGTGTTATTATGAATTCAATGTAAGCGAAGCCATATTATAAGATACAGTAAAAACATCAGCCTTAAAATATTTCTGAATTATATTCATAGTTCCAAAAACTGTCTTCTAGATATAAAAATATATTATTTCAAATAGAATCTAGAAATATTTCAATAGAGTTTTGGGTTATATAGGTCCTTGTATTCCTTGTCGATTCAATTTTTCTAAAGTTGCTCTTAAAATTCCACTGTATTTTATACTTAAATATAAAGAGCTATCATGTAGCATTTCGGTTCAACGCTCGGCAACGCTTTTTACGTATCTTTTTTCTATCGCACTATACCACCCGAGAGAACTGGAAATTTAGTCACGTAAAGTAATATTCGTTCTGTTGCCTTTGCGATTATGCTACGTTTATTCCAGAGAGACGGGGATTTAGAGCGGCGTGGAAATCCGCTCCCCTCACGATTGACTGCAGTGCTGTAAAACTTGAAACAATTACATCGTCTGAATATAAACAGTCTGCTATCTTGTCGAAGATTTTAATATTTTACCCCATGGAGCAGTAAAGAACGCAATAACACAACTCGCGAGCACTGTTCATCTCAGGGATTCCAGAAATATAAGAATCACCAGTGATATTTCGATTTACATCTTCCTACTTTTTTGTGTTGCGTGCTCTGGATATCCAAGATGATTGGCGGAGGCTTTTATTTAAAAAAAGGGAACTTCAGTTCCTTCGGAGATACAAAATTAAGCTTTTAATTGCTGCTTTTCACACAATATTGGGAATTTTGATCATTTTACTCATTTTTTAAACTAAAACTGAGTACTTTCACTCAAATATAGGTACCCCCTAAATAAATTCTTCAAGGAAACTCACATTTGGTGCACTTGTACCTAAATCAGAGTAAATGTCCTCATTGCTGAGCTGATAGGGGCCCGTTAGATGCTCCAGAAAAGCGTGAGCGCTAGGGGAACAGGCCTTAGCCGGTGGCGGCGGGTCTCAGCTGGCAGGTCTCAGCCACGACAGGAGGGGCCCCCGCGAAGTGAATTAATTTCAACACTGTATTTTTGCACTTAATATTTAGTTAATTAAAAACCAAGTCCGAGTAAAAAATGATTCAATAATAGTTAAATTTAAATCATATTAGAGAAAAAGTCAACTCTATATTGGTTTTATATACTCAGAATAGAGTCAAAAGTCGCTCAATTGATAGTTAGCAACAACACGGATTTGAATAAAACTCACTTATTTCTGATGCAATAGTTTCACTCAGTTGTACTCATACCAATAGAGCGAAAATGTCACTCAATCGGGTGTGGACAGAAACTGGTACATTACTGAGTAAAATTGAGTGAAATTTGAGTGATTTTTATAGTCGGAATCTATTCTCTAATATTCCAGATACATATTTCGATTATTCGTCTTGCTTTATTGTTGACTCGTTCAAGATTTTAACTCATTCTCGTTATACGGTTTTAAAAAACCCTATCTAACACCAAAGTCTTCGCCTTTGATAACATAAGGCAAATTATGATCATTTATAGATAGTGAGTTTAATTTTCTAACCACTAATGCCTTATAAAAAAAATGCTTTATTGATAACGCCACAATCAGTTTGGAGAGTGCTATATTTTCTCGAAATCTAGTCCAGTTTGTTTCCGTTGCTCATCTGAATCAGGAAACTGGGTAAACAGTAAAACCATTTAAATTTTGGCTCTACATTTTTAAATTAAATAAAGAAAAGTAACGTAAAAATATTTGCTTTGCAGCAAGTAAGCTTCTGGTAGGAACATAGGAAGTCTGTGATCCGCGAAAATCGCATCATCACGAGGATACTTCACAAGGAAACAAAGATGTGAAGATGTACTAAGAACTATTTCTAATTAATCACTTACTAGACATTGTAAAGCTACTGAAACTAACCTTCAAGCGAAGTTAGTCACAGACAAACTATGTAAATGTTCAAACTACGCGGCATATGTTGAACAATAATTAGCTCATTTTCTTCTGTGACGGCTACTTATTGTTAAAAATTAATAAGTGAATCTCGAGGCAAAATGTGCATCATTAAATGGACAATTTGGATTGTAACAGGTCTTCAAATAAATAATACATATGAGATAGTTACAAGTATAAACCGTCTTCAACATATCAACGTGGTGCATCAAATCATCCCAATCGGTGTCTCAACAACAACATAGCAAAATATTTGGTGGCAGGTTCCATCAACAAGTACGAGTACATATAGCGATAATGCTTCAAATATTGGAAGGCGAACATAATTTTTGATAACTTACTGAAAAATTATTGAAGAAATAGTCTTGGTATAGTGCTGTCCTTTAACAGTAACACCATACAAGGAAAATTTGAATCGAATCAAACCTCGTCAGAACTTGGAGCGATCAAATAGATTTAATCTTTCAAAAAGAAGTTGCGTTGATATCAAAGAGCATGTCCTCTCATGTAATTGGGTAAAAACCAAATTTAATTAAGACTTTTTCCACTCTTGACTGACTAATTATTCAGGAGTAAAAAATCCAAAACCTGCATCCAGTAGCAACATAAAATAGTTCACTCTAAACTTCCAAATGCAGGATACAAATTTAGTTGTCCAAATCAACGTGTTGCTTAGCAACTCACTGGCCAATAAATAATAGTTTAAACTGAAACCGATTATGTTAAATTCTTCTTGAAAGCGACTGTGGAGATTATGTTATTATTATATTACTATATCCATAAAGCATGTTTAACAATAATTGTAACTATAGGATGAAATCATCAAGAATGAATAAAATGCATTTGTCCTTTTACTTTTCATATACCTTTAACTTTTGTAAATGTTTTAATAAACGTACGGAGAAATCATAGTTTTTATACTCTGTACCTCTTGTTAAATGTTTTGAAACAAAAGCAAATGTAATTTCGAGAGCAAGTAAAGTTAATAGGTTGTGTAAAACTTCACTATTATCCAATGCTGAAGTTTGCTAGAACGTAGCGCAGTACGTACGTCAGGGAGAGTATAGTGTTTGGTATTACATGAAACTTTATGCGCTTTCTAAAACAACTTTTTAATGGTGTTTATTCACTAGCGAAAAATCATCTTTACTAATAAGGTTTATAAAAGGAGATATAATGTTGAATGTTTGTTTTTGTTCATCGACAGAAATAAGTTTACAGATGAGTTGGACCCCACCTACAGATTCACAATGGAAAAAAGTGTTTAGACCATCAATTGCTTAATAAAAGTTGCTTTTCAAGGAACGAACTTATATAAAAAACACCCTGTATATAACATTGTAAAACACAAAGAAGATAGATATAGGATTTACTAGAGTGTAATTTAATTTAATTAATAATATAGCATAAGTTTTATTTGCCTGCATACGTAAAGAATAAACCAAACTATTCAGATTTTCTTGTACGGATCTGTAGAAATTATAGTCATCATTAGGCAAGCCTTATATATTTATATAGCAACACTTATTTCGTAACAATCGCCTATGAAATATTAGGATATTAATACAATGCGTCGAAATATCCCGCGTTCTTTTTAAAGCCTATCGTTTTTAGGTTCGTTTACCCATAATGGAAAATGAAGCTGAATTCAATAGCATACGCAGATTATTACGCTATCTAGCTGTCAAATAATGCATTCCACGTTAGCGAGACTCCGAATTACTTGTTTGGGAGAATCGACTGCATGGCTTAACTGTTCTCAACAAAGCCTTAGCGTCAAATCTCTTACTGTTCACGGTGGATATTGAGTAATACAATCTACCCATTTGTTCTCAAACAACCTTGACGAAACTCCTCCAATATTCATGAAATCCACATGAGACTGAGTGACGAACTATGTAGATAACAGTTGATTAATGTTTGGTGCTATGCATTATTAATAACTGTAGCTAAGTATTGCAAGATGCAATATGGAGCAACAGGGCGGGAAAATGTACACATTGCAATCAAAATGGACATTAACAATATAAAAAATATTTGTTTATGTTTAAGAGATTTACATACAAATCAGAATTTTGGATATAAGCAAAATTTCTTGTTGATGTATAGTCGCGAAATATATTTTCTCTATACAGAGAAATATTTTTTATAGTTTGATATTGCGATATCTAAAAATTTTATTTACGTAAAACGTGTAATTTCCACATTTACATATGGCTTTAATCATAATTAAAGTCAATTTTAATATGTAGAGTCTAAAACTGTACTTAACCTTAAATATTGTATCAATTTTGAAGTTTGGACAAAAGTTACTCGTTTCGTATAATAGTTATTTTTATGGTACTGGTGCGTTACGGTATATATAAGTGACGCTGGGAAATGTTTAATTTTCCCAAGTGACTTATATGACGTAACACACGAGTGCCATACAAAATTTTATCCCACACTTTCATAGAATTTCGTTAAGGTGGCCATATCCCTGGCCGAGAAATTGTGAAATTTCTGGCATTTTTAGGTACTGAAATCTTGAAAAGTAAAACGTGTAGAACAAAAGTAAGCTCAAAACTAAAATCCTTGATGTTTTGTTTATTCATTGTTACCATTTAAATTTACCCAAATAAAATAATAACTAAAAAAAAGCGTTTGTAAAACATGCGTTTTCTGTTATCTTAACCCCACATTTTAAGAATTATTTTCACGTACTTATAAATAGAAGTAAACAATTTTATATGTAGGACTAAGCAAGTAAATGTTAGGAGTTATATATAAAAAAGTTAGTACTTTCGTAGATTTCAGTACTTAAAACCTTGATGGTTTGATCATTTTTTGCACCTGTTTATTCGTTTTACTGCGGCGTCTTTGAAAATACTCAGGTGGCATGACATAACATTCCTATTATTTGATAAGCTTTAGATTATTCAGTTATTAAATGTTTGAAATTATTTGTCTTTGCGGAAACACTATTAAAAGAATATGGGGCCCTTAATAATAAATATAAGTAGTAACTTAAAATTTCAAGTTGTCAATGTCAGAAAAAATAATTTAACGAAATGAATGTATTTTTAAATATTACAAAGGATGCGAGTATCAAACCTAAATTGTGTCTGTAACCAAGGGTTGTCAGTAAACAAACAATATTTTTTGAGTTGAAATCACGTTGACATCCTAAAACCAAGACTGAAAAAATGGAAAATTTGGAAATATCATCTGAAATTTTAGAAGAAGCTAATGCAGGCATCATTCCGGAGAAATCAAAATGTATATACAACAAAGAACTGAAGGAATTTGAAGATTGAAAAATCAAAGAAGGGGTGAAAGGCGTAAATGAAGATGTCTTGCTGGCTTATTTTTTCAATTTAAGTGAGAAATTAGCTCCATCCACATTGTAGACTAAATATTCCATGTTGAAGTCAACTTTGAGAGTTTACAAGAACTTTGAAATTTCTAAATTCGGAAGACTAGTGGCATTTCTAAAGTCTAAGCACAAACATTTTCAACCAAAAAAATCCATTGTCTTAGAAAGAGAACAAATCGAACAATTTTTGCGTGAAGCCCTAGATGAAGATCATCTTATGAATAAAGTAGGTTCTACTGAATAGTTTAACTGAGTTATACTTATTAAATTTGTTATTTTTTGGTAGCGTTAATATTAGGAGTTTTTGGCGCTTGCTGTTGCGAGGAATTGACCCATCTAAGCATAGACAATATAGAGGGCAAAGGGCAGTATATCCACATCATGATTTCAAATATTAAAACCAACAAACCAAGAAGCTTCGCTGTGTTAAATGAAGGATTTTGGATTAATCCAATTGAATTAATTAGAAAATATTCTAAGCTAAGGCCTCAAAATGTGCAGCATAAAAGATTCTTTTGCAATTTTCAAAAGGGAAAATGCACACGTCAATGTGTTGGTATTAATAAGCTATCAAAAATCCCTAATGCAGGGCTTGCGTCGCGCATCTCAAACTCTCTTGGCCAATGCTGGAGGGGATATTGCAACACTTAAACGCTACGGTGGATGAAAATCATCTACCATGGCAGAAGGTTATATAGAAGAGTCAATTTCCAGCAAAATTGGTATTGCTAAAGATACAAGGGGTGCAGACTCCTGAAGCAAGCACAAGTAATGGGACAACCTGTTCTATAAATTTACCACAATCATAAAATGATTTCAATAATCATTTGGCATCAAATTACGGCTTTACTATAAATGTTAATATTAATATTAATAGGTAGTAAGTTTGTAGCATTTTAGGTTATTTGTTGAGTTATTACTCTTTTTATTACTCTTTCAAACTGGATTTCTAATAAAAACTAGAAAAATAAACCAAGCATTTGTCTTTTTATGCCATTATATGCCAATATTTCAGTCAGTTTTATTCTCTTGTGACGTCACAACAGGCGCGTAGGCACACCATAATATATTCAAACTACAGGTGCAGCACTGTTTTTTTTTGTGAATTGATTTTAAAACAGCAAGAAATTTAGAAAATCGGATATTTGTCACTAGAAAAATGTTACTTCTGTATGAGATACGGAAAAATGTTGTTAAGGAAAGCTTCTCAGAATAAAAAACCAAATGGATATGTAACCTACTTCTATTTTTTTTAGAAAGTGTCCATTCTGGATAACACAAAATTTATTAGAAAACGATTCCCATAGTGAGAAACGGAATGTGCTAAATTTAATGTTCTACTTTGATATTTTGCTTGGAATAATTTTAATCGAATCTCCAAATTATGTGACATGCATGCTGCTTTTGTTAAAAATATTTTCTTATTCTGAGAAATTTTTATTTTTTACGTAGGTATGATATATAGTAAAGACCGTGGGGTGTTTCGCCGAAGCATTTTGGTGCATTTCGAGGCATTTTTTCGAATTCTCAGGCATTTTGAGACATTTGGAGGCATTTTTGGTATTTCATGGGATTTTCTGGAATTTCGAGGAATTTTTGTACATTTTCGAAGCATTTTGAAAGAAGTTTAGTATTGTGCGCATGCGTATTTTTGTCCACGAGGAGCTCGATGGGATGCAATTTATCATTCGACATCAGAGTGTTAGGGTGACCAATTAGACTCATGGGTGTTGAAAATTGTACCTTAGTGGCATTTCCTTGATTCAAGACAAGAAACAGGTAAGTAAGTAACTTATTTATTTATAATAGGTAATTATATTCAACATGAATAGCAGTGGCGAAATTGATTTGTTTGTGAAATACGTTTATATTAAAAGTTTTATTTTTTAACTGAATTTAAGTGTATCCTAAATAAAAAATAAAATGTTCTCAAAAAGTTTAACCTTATGTCATTGCTCCTTGGTTTCCATTTTTACATACCTAGGTATGTAAAACAGGCCATTTTTCCATTATTCATATTTTTTAAATATTTTGTTAATAGTGGTTATTGTTGTCTAAAAGAATCCTCTGTATCAAGAAAAAATAAAAGAGCTGCAGATTTGATAAAATATAGTTTTTATTGAATTTAGAAACTACGTATTTTTCGTTTTTAAAAAGCAAATTAATTCCCTAAAAGAAAAATTATTATTGATCCATAGTTTTAAAGTTGGTTATCTTTCTCACCAATTTCTGATTTCCCTTCTTTTTCATTCACCGTCACTGATAAAAGTACTTTTGTCCTGTATTCCATATTTATTTAACTAAAAATGATTATTTTTAAGCCTAATACAATTTACCTGCTTGAATATATTTTCTAGTACTTAATATGTGTTATGAATTCGGACGAGTTGTTGTTTAAAAACCACATAGTTCAATGTATAATCCCGTTGCCCAGTTTCTAGTTTCTGATTTTTTCACTATTTATTATATAACAATGATAATACACTTAGGACAGAAAATGGTGATAAGTATCATGCTAAAAACATAAGGAATTTCGAGGTATTTCCTGGCATTTAGAGGCATTGTCTGGTATTTCTGGCATTTCGGGGACATTTCGGTGACATTTAGGGCATTTCGGGGGTATTTCGGAAATTATTTTTCGCATTGAGGCAATTTGTGGAATTTCGGAGGCATATTATTTTGGTGCATATTGGTGTACAAAATCTGAACAGCGAAACATCCCCCGATAAAGACACTTCACTAATGCAAAAATCTGGAATCAAGCAAAAATCAAAGTAAAAAATCTGTTTTCCAACGACTCCTTTAACACTACGCCAAGGCCGACTTAATATTAAACTGTTGCCAACAGACCCACATTCTCGTTTAAATTCCAGAATATGATACTTAAATATTTACTCCTTACAGCATTCGCGTAAGTCTTACGACTGCTGTTTTGTTTTGCTCCCTCCAGTCGCTTTGATCCATTCTCGGGTTTAGTTCTTCCCTCACGGAATAATAATACATTCCAAATTGTTTATTAGCTAACACTTGACGCTGGTAATAACTCAGAAGTGTGCTCAATGAATGCAAATTACACTTCACAAGTTTGCTAGTCTACTTAATTTTTGAATGCGAAGTTTATCAGTCCACTTTTGTCGAGATTCCTGGTACATTGTAACTGAACGCCCTCCATTGTTTCAGGCAGAATTTATTGTAGAATGGGGAAGATTTATAATTTATTCAGTTGTTGCATAATGTTCAAGGGTATTACAAGGCGAAAAAACTTAAAAAAACTCAAGCGAGGAAACAAGAAATACAACTGTAAGATCACCTGAAAAAAATATGTCAGTGTTAAGGGGTTGAGCTATTTTTCCTGTATTAATAAATACAGTTACTTGTCTACAATATCAAGTGAAACATACATACACTGTGTCCCAAAATTCATATACAGGGTGTTTCAGGATTAAGTCGACAAACTTTAAGGAGATATTCCTCATAAAAAAATAATAAAAATATCAAGTATACATTTTTTTCCAGAGACACTTCATTTTCGAAATATAGGGCGTTAAAAATTTTTAAAAAAATTCGAATTTTTTAAATAACTTCTAAATGAAGAAGGCTATTTAAACCAAATTTGGCATGACACATCTTCTTATAAGATACCATTTTTCCATAGAAGTAGTCCCGCAAGCAACCAGTGGCGGAGTTATGGGGACTCAGACTCTTTAAATTATTTAAAAAAAAATAATACGGCCCTACCGAAAATAAAAAATTATGCTGTTTTTAGATAGAACAGTTTGTTATTGACAAAAAGTGTACATTCACTTTTTTCCTAACTCATAGTTTGATGGCAAAATTGATTTTTCGGAAGGGTGCTTCTGAATTCTGTCGATAAACCTCAACAAAAATTTTCGAGTAGGCTCCTGTCAAGCAATGTTAATTTGACGTTTTAAATGTTATTTTGCGAATTGTTGCAAAAATTATCCATTAGATAAAGCGTTCAAACTAATAATAAAAATAAGTTTAATAATGCCGTTCGTATTTTTGAACAATGAATATGCTGATATGGTCTTTGTATATGGTTTTTGTGATGGAAATGCCACGGCGGCTCGCCGTGAATATGCAGTAAGATTTCCTCATCGCAGACTACCTACATAATTAGAAGATGTCGTGCTTGTCTACAGTCCAGAGGCGCCCATTTTGAACAAACTATTTTTTAAATCATTTAATTTTTTATTCACTTTACGCTTTGTTTAGGTATAATATTAATTGGCAATTTTTTGGNAACGTCTTCCTAAAGTTTATTGACAGAATCCAGAAGCACCCTTCCGAAAAATCAATTTTGCCATGAAACTATAAGAGTTAGCAAAACAGTAAATGTACACTTTTTGTCAATAACACACTGTTCTATCTAAAAACAGCATCATTTTTTATTTGCAGTAGGGCCGTATTATTATTTTTATAATTTAATGAGTCTGAGTCCCCATAACTCCGCCATTGGTTGCTTGCGAGACTTCTACTTCTATGGAAAAATGGTATCTTATAAGAAGATGTGTCATGCCAAATTTGACTTAAATAGCCTTCTTCATTTAGAAGTTATTTAAAAAATTCGAATTTTTT
>NW_019416270.1:1794066-1803504 GCF_000390285.2 Anoplophora glabripennis | reverse complement strand
AACAGTTTAATACATTTATTATTATAAAACTTATAACCAGTACTAGATGTTCTAATAACGATATGGAACACTTTAATAACAGTTATTGCTATTATTTCGTAAAGGGTATAAAAAACGTTGTATACTAGTTATACAATAATTTAATAAAGAATAAGGTTTATAGTCACTATACAACTGTGCTAGCAATACGCGTTTTATATCCAATATTCACCTGTTTAACTGTCACATATAGTATACAATGGTCTTATAATGGCATATAGAATTCTAATAAAGAATAAAACGCATTTCTTTCAGTGTATAAGACAAAAAATTTTGTACATTTCTGAGAAAATATTATTCCTTATAAACTTCATATTTATCCTTAATCTCAAATTTGTTCTTACTTTTTCGATTTTATAAACAAAATGTAAACTTTCTTTAAAAATCAACCAATGTTTTGAAATATCCAAAAGATATTTTACACAGTAAAAAATAACATGGAGTAAATTCAAATATAATAAAAACCACTACAAATATGTAAAAGGCCTAAGTGAATTTCCACAATTTTTATGAGTGCAATTAGGTTTTCAGAATAACTACATTCAGAAGTTTTCATCTGAATAAATTTTAATTATCATTTGTCAGTTTATGGCTTAAACTAAAATGAAATGAGGTAATTTTTTTTCAAAATTCTGAAACTTCACGACCTTCTTGAATTTTCCAGAAATGTCTCTTATGACGTTCATATGATATATTAAAAAAAATTGGGCACTTTGGTTATGGTCATTTTTTAGTTTTTCAATTTAACACACTGTACAAAAAATAAAAAACATAACATTTTTAAGGGTTTGAGTAGGAACAATAATATTTTATTTGGAAAATCCATACATATTTTATCTATTTTTTGTCTATTTGAGTTTAGTTATGGACCGGTACAAATAAGTTTGCATCTGAAATAGTTTCACACACAAATGCGCATGGTCACGGCAAGGGGAACAGTCCCACCCCAAATCACCGTGTCTATCTTAATCCTTCTAGCCGAATGCATTCTTCTCAATCTCGCGCAGCTCTGCTGAGGCAGAAACGCAAACTTATTTATGTCGAATTGTACATGAATAAATTTAAACATGTAAACATAATATAAAGATAGTAAGTTTTAAATGTTCGTTCAAAATGTAAACCTAGTATTGAAACTGTCCTTCAATTTTAGCAAGCGACTAAAACATTTTAAGCGTTTCATAAAATGATGTAGAATATCAAATGATGTTAAACTTTTGACAATCTGGTCGCGTGTTTTCGTCGTTTTGTAAAACACCCAGCCTTTTTCCAAAAAAAAGAGCAGAAAAACATGCATGATTTGAGAATACTTAGAATAAAACAATAAAAAGAATAAAAAAATTGAATTTGTTTGAATTAGCTTAATAACTATATGTTTTGAATTTGCAAATATTTTATAATTCCTAGGCGTTTTATAAAATGACGGATTTGACATTATAGCCACACATACAGGGTGACTCAATTAAAGTCCACCTGAAATATTTTCAATGCAACAGATTTTTCCCGTTTTTGAAATAATGAAATGGCCCGGGTAACTGCAAGAATTTTTAATGAAAGGCATCTCGGTAAGAATTTCAGTCATATGTAATAAATTTAATATCTAAATTCATGGGGACTGGATCCGTTGCTAACAAAAAACATGAAAGGGTTACCACCCCGTTTAGGGGAATGAGCCTGTATCCATGCATTAATGATAAAAAGATGTCCCTCTTGAAAGCGAAATAGACCTGTTTCGGGATTTTCCGGAAAAACCTGTTGCATTGAAAATATTTCAGGTGGTCTGTTCTAATTGGGCCACCCTGTATAAACAATTACCAAATTAAGTCAATCAAACGGTTTTAAAGCGGTTTAAAAGAAATTTTTTCGCTCTATAATCACAAAACGAAGCAACATGTTAAGAGATAAGTTTAGATAAATCATCGTAATATCACTCTAAGAATTTCTGTTAGTTTCCTATGTAAAGTGTATCCTAAATTGATCATGAATTTGTTGGGTCTCGGAAACTGTAAAAGACAGAAAAAAGAGTAGAATAGGGAAAGTTTTACTAACTTAAAAGGGTTCGCAGGCCAGACCTGATTACTGAAAATTACGAGATATTTTGAAAAAAGCATTATCGATAATCTATTGTAACTTTTCTATTTTTACGAATTTTTTAATTTAATGAAAAACTACCGTAACAAAAATCTGAACAGAATTTCAATGTGGACTTAGATATTTACTTCAACATTTCGAGAAACCAACACCGACTTTTTTTTCATAAGGGCATCATACTAAATTGCCTGTTGAACGAAAAAAAAAAACATTTCTTAGTTTTTTAACGATGTATCATTATATCCGGTACCCCAATACTATTCTCAATTAAGGATGCACTAACTATTTACAACAAAGTATCGTCTGATATTTTTAAACGCGGATTTTTCTCAATTAAACCATGTTTGTTTCAACAAAAATTCTGATGTTTCAAAACAAAGTTTTAAAATTAATTACATTACACAGCAATTTGTATGCATTTCAACGAAGCATCCAACCTAGACGATGCATTTTTTTGTTATCAAAACTAGTTTAGGTATGTACTTCTCCCCAGCAGTTTTAATTAAAGCCTGATAAAAATTCCTAAATGAAATATAACAGTCATGAATCACGAGGAAGACGATTCTCGCATTAATTAAACCATGCAGTAAAAGTGTACATGGTAATGGAAACCTTGTCGTCACAAGTTGTGAGTACTAAATACCCTTATTTGTTACTGGTTAAATGTAAACTTACACCTGCTATAAATACAATTGTTGGAATTTTAATTATCATCTTTGAGACATGTTTTTGACAGTTGTAACATAACTAAACAATATTTGTTACTACCTCTATATATTGTTATGATTATGTGAATTCGTGTTTGTGTAAGCGCCAAAATTTAATTTTTTATTTTTCTTGTGATATGTAATTTGATTTTGGTGTAATGTTGGTTGCCTAACTTTGCCCTGTCTAGCTCTCGACTCTTCTCAGTAGTAGGTTCAATTCAAGATTATGATTTAGCATGAAACCACACACAACTCTAAACAAAGGATGTTATTAATAAATTAATTTATTATTATTTTGTTTTTATATATCAATAAATTTCAAATAAGAAATGTCAAACACAACAGCAAAATATTTTGAAATCTTGTACAATAATTCAAACACTTTAAACAAGAGTTTATCTAAATGTGGCTACTTTCCTTGATTTAATGTATTAGTGGTTGCTTGCAATAAGAAATTTAAATTTTATCGTATAACTTCTTGTTTAATATGTTGTTACTTATTTCTAATATTTATGTCTAGAAATTTACAAACAATTGGCCAACTTTGATGATGCTTTATATAGTTAAATAAAGTTTATATGAAAAATTTTGAATCTCTGAACTTTTTGTATTCTATCTTTTTTGGTTTTTACTTTTGAATCTATGTGACTAGCTATATCGTATACGAAATTTAATTTTAATTTGTGCACAAATGTCAACGAAAATAAAGGGACCTTTTTATACGTCTTATTGTTTAATTACTTGTCGACTGGCTTCTCGCTTTTACTCTGCTTGACTGTTGTTCTTGAATCCCTGTCTCTCCTCTCTCGCTGGATGTCTGGAACCTGCCTGCTCGTCCGCTTTCTTTCTGGATTCCTGGAACCTGCTGCTGCTATTCCGCTTTCTCCCTGGATTCCTGGAATCTGCTTCTGCTATTCCGCTTTCTCCCTGGCTTCCTGGAACCTGCCTGCTGGTATTCCGCTCTTACTGTATTATCTTGACTCACTTCTCCAAAACTTTTTTACTTTTATATATTTGTTTTTTCCCAATTTTCTTCTTTTATACACTTTCTCAATAATTATTTTACTTTTTTCTTTCCTACTATCTTGATTTTCTTCACCCTTGTTAGGGCCTTTCCACATATGTGCTTTTGCTTTTTAAGTGCCGTTTTCCTTTTGCAATTCACATCACTTCACTTTATCCTTTGCACACATATACACCCTATTCTAGTTTCTTTACAATCAATTTTAAATTATATTTCAAAATATTTCTTATTCTATAATCTTATTTGACTTTTATTTGTACTACTTTATGCCTTGTGGATCCAACTTTAATTTTGACATTTACTTATATGACATATTAATTTTATTGATATACAAATTTTTCTTTATATCTTAATATCTTTTACTAATTATTATTTTACCTTATATTATAACTATTTAATAAAACTCTGACATGTTATCTTTACGATTTTTAATTAATTTCAATTATGTTTTTCTAATAACATCTTTGGCATGTACTCTATTTGACCAAAATTATAATAATTTTTATACTTGAATTTTTAAATATATCCTGTTCTAATAATCCGACTTTCTTCTAATGATTCCTAATACTTTTTAATCAAATATTTTTCTTAATTTTATAATAACTATTTCAACCATTCTCTTTACCGCGTTGTATTTAAATAGAATTTTAATTTAATTTTTAAATTGCTATCACTAATCTGATTTCATCTCAGTATGTACTATCAAAGCTCATGGGCAGCGGTAGAAGTCTCTCATTTAAACATTGGAAGATATTTAAACGAATCCCGAGAAAGTATCTGGGGATTTGAAGTTTAAAAAACCTGAAGAAGGCCTCTCGAGTGAAGAATATCCGGGACACAAAATATGAGCCCTGGTTTAGCCCTCGTTTTTCATAGATCAATTTTAATTAAAGCCTTATAAAAATTCTTAAATGACACCGAACCGTAATAAATCACAAGTATAATGAAAGTCGCGTTACAACTTCTTGACAATGTAGACCAAAGAATGTTTCACGCAGACACAAAGAGAGACAAATATTTTGTTAAACTGTATTCTTATTAAAATATGAAATAATACTTTGGGTTTGTGAGTACGAAAGTTAAATAAACATGAAATAACTAATTATAAAATAAATACGATATATATTATAATGTAATTAATTATTAATTTGAAAATATAATAAATAAAATTTTTCTTTTATTATTATTATTTTAATTATTATTGATTGATTAATTTTACTGATTGATTATTGGATTTTATTTTTGTTCTTTATGTGAATTAAAAGAAAATTTTATTTTATTTTAATTTATTTGATGAAAGGTAAATGATTTTATTATTTTGGTTAATATGTAAAATTTGTTAGAATATGATTAGTAAAAACTATACTTTGTTTGGGATGTACTGTTGATTGTTGGACGCCTTTAAAAAAAATAATTACAATATTTAAGGAACTTTATAGAGCTAGACCTCTTTCTCTCTGGGTACGCGGTTCTGGGATGTTATAACACTCTTTGTATACAATTTTATATAACCTTTTTATTTTGCACTTTAAAATTTACTTTAGTTAATAATTGATTATTATAGATCTAGATAATAAAAGATTAAAATTCAACTCGTAACAAATTAGATATATTAAACATAACTTCTAGTTATAATTGACAAAATTAAATTTATATTACTATAAACTATCTTTTATTCTAATTTTGTTAAATATTTTTATCAATCGATACTTTTAATTTAAAATTGAATTTAAATTTAAATTGTGCACTTTTGTTTTCTTTTATTTTGGAATAAAATTATTTCTCTATTTAAATAGCAATTTCGTTAAATAATTTGAATTTTATTATGGCCATATGACATATGCAACCTATGATAGATCAGATGTGTATTGCAGGTTGCTACCTTAGCTTAATTACTTATCTTAAGTTTTCATTTCCATCCGTTGGTATTTCTTGTTTCAAATTCGATGGTCTCTGGATACATAACAGGTCCACTTTGGATTTCTCTTTCTTTCTTTCTGGTACTAAATTCTGGCACTGGTGTTCTTCAGTACACTTCACTTGATTTTAACACTGTAGTTTGTTTTTAACTTTTTTACAAAATTTTGACACAATGAGAATTTGTACAGTTGACTTTACCCTTTTGGAAACTTTTGGTTTTAATAGATTTTTCCAGGTTGATTCACAATCACTGAGAAATTTCAATTCGTCGTACTAGGTTATTTACTTATATTCAGGGTACGTTATGTTTCATATAAAACTTTGATTTTACTTTGTTAATTTGTTTTTTAGGCTTGACATGTTACATGTTACTTCGACGACTGCCAAATTACTACTCCCCTCTTGTTTGGTCCCGTTCCTGTTTTTATAATATCCTAGACAAATGATCATCATTGCTAGGCAATTGACGTTTCTTTGAATTTGTGAAAACTTTGCCTGGAAATTTTGGACTTATGCTTGTCTTTTTGGAAAAATGATTATCATTTTTGGATTCCTTGGCTTATAACGAATACTTTTATATGCAACATTATATAGTACGAGTATTTCCTAACCTAATACAATTTTTAACATATTTATGCAAATCTCTCAAAAAAAAACTTTTTCTAACTAAAATCTAAGCATTTGGGTTTAAACATTGTCCTATACCCTTTACTTTTATTATATTTATACTGTCCATTTGCTTAAATTCTGTAATTTACAGTCTGTTTATTTGTAGGTACTACGAAACCGTTTTTACTTTGAAAGTTTATCTAAAAAAAAATATTTTTATATGGAATGATATGAAGTATTGTAGTCTCTGGATATCAGTCTTTCACCTCATACACAATTATTCGGAATGTTCCACACACTAACTATAATTTCTAGAAATCTCTCCGTTGTGGATCGTTTTACATTGGTTTTATGAAAATTCAATGATTTAGAATATTGTGAATCTTATTTTACCTATGGAATTTCATTTAAGGTATAGTTAACTTAACATTTTATTACTTTTTATTATCTGGCACAGAGTTATATTAAAATTTTTATCCTTCGTTACTTTATCGTTATCGACATATTATGTACTTTTTAAAATTTACTTTAACACATTTAGGATCTTGTTATTTTATTTGCACAAGCGATTCTTTATTAAATTAACTATCCTTTCATGCTATCTTAGCATTAAATTTCTTAATTTTTAATATTTTAAATTTACAAAAGTTTATTAATTTTGACATTTGTCCGGATCATTTTAAATTCTATTAGTTTTCTCAACAAAATTTTATCTTTTATAGCTTATAACTTATCATTTACTGATTGATTTCTAATCTCCCATTATCCATCTAGTGTATTATATTTGGTTTGATTTAATTTAATTTATTTTATTTTTTTTAATTTAATATTTAATATTTAATATAACTCGAGTGTTGGATTTGATCATTATTTTTATTTTAATTTTCCCTTGATCTGTATTGATGTTTAGCTCTCTAATTCGATCTGAAATTTTGTGTATTTCACAATATACATATTTAAATTGCCTTTTATCATGTGTTATTATGCTGTTAAGTTGTCAGTGCAAAATAACCGACAGTAGTAGCGACATCTACTATACATTGGTCTTAACGTCACTCTATTCCTGAATAGTGAAATGGCATTGTCTATCGGATGTACTTGTCTTTACAGATGCTAACAAATCATTCCAAAGCGCAAGATTTCACATTACCTGACAAAGTAATTCGAAATGAAATAATCAGTAACTTTTTTGCTGAATACAATCATCGATAATCAAATATTTTAGGCAAATATTTTGAAGAACATCATAAAAATTGAGAAACGATAATACTACACCTACTTATATTCTTTGTATTTATTTTAACGCCGATGGACATTCAAATTAATTAAAATAAATTACAAATCCAAGTAACTATTTTTATTAAAATTTATGTTTAATTTTTAATCCACGATATTTTTGTACTGCCTACCAAAAACATTAATTGCAAATAATGGCGATTTAGTATGAGAGTATGACGTTTAAAAATAAGTTATTCATAGTGCAAATGGCAAATTGGTGGAGATCTCCGTTTTAGTAGAGGTGTCATCACTATGAGCCTAATCTAGGAGATCTGAATCCAGGATATTCTAATGTTACTCGAGCGCTTTTACTATCAATGATTCTATTTAATTTAGGCTGTGGCCAAATAAGGTGAATATTACGGGAAATTTAAGAAAATGTACAAGACATCCATGCAAGATATTCAAAAATTTATAAAGCGCATTACAGATTCTAGTGAGGTAATTCAAAATTCCTCTAAAATTTTAAACCGGATACATAGATCAATGCGGAAGAAGTAGTTATTTTCAATAATTATTACACTTTATATTTTTATTTATAATTAAGGCTTCTTTCAATTTAATTTTCACATATTTTTGTTGCAATAAAAGCTATCTCTCACAGAAAAATTTATTTGAAATAAATCGGTCTATCTAAACCATATTTTAAACGGCCGTATTAGTGATAAAAAAAAAGTAGGTACACTACAGAAATTAGCCGTAGGGGCGATTAGGTCTATTCGTTATAACCGAAAGGGAAGGCCAAGAAATTATTAAGTAAATGCCTTTTCGATGGTAGGGAAAGTGTAGATAATATGTAATTTTATTTTTGTAAAAAATTGATGCTTTTTTACACAAAAAGTCCCCTTTAATTTTCAACGAGGAATGGCTTCCTTCATTTTTCACTCTATTTATTTATTATTTTTTTAAATTTAGTTTATTTTATTTATTTAATTTGTTTTATTTATTTAGTTCATTTTATTTATTTTGTCTATTTTGTCTATTTCGTTTATTTTATTTATTTTATTTAATTAATTTAATTTATTTTGTTTATTTTATATACAGGGCGTTAAAAAAGAGTGTAAAATATTTAAGGAGGTAATAGTATGAACCAAAATAAGCAGAAGTCTCAATAAACATGGGTCCGCAAAGTAACGGTTGCGGAGATATGGACCACTATTCGTTTTTCAAACATTTTATTTTATTTTCACGTTTTTCATTAAACATTTGGATGGGTATTGTAGGTGACAGGTTTCTAGGTCCTGTTGTTTTACCAAACCGATTAACAGGCGCTGCTTACCTCAACTTTCTGCAGAACACACTGTATGAGTTTTTGGAAGACATTCCTTTGAATCAGAGGCAACAAATGTGGTTCCAGCATGATGGTGCTCCAGCTCATTTTTCCATGGCCGTTAGAGAGCATTTACACCAAACTTTTCCACATAGATGGGTAGGAAGGGCCGGACCTGTTTTATGGCCTCCAAGATCGCCTGATCTGAACCCTCTAGATTTCTTTGTTTGGGGATATTTGAAGACATTAGTGTATGGTACTCCTGTAAATAGCCTGGAAGAGCTGCAGCTACGGATTAATCAAAAGTGTCAAGAAATCCAAACCAAGGAGGGTGTTTTCGAAAGAGTTCGAATATCGTTGAGACGAAGATGTCGTGCCTGCTTGGAAATGGACGGAGGGCACTTTGAACATCTTCTGTAACTTTGTTTTTTGTTTGTTAAAAGCTTCCTTTGTCGGTTTATTCCTAATAAAATAAAATGTTTGAAAAACGAATAGTGGTCCAT